>NW_006922209.1:354380-363065 GCF_000298275.1 Orycteropus afer afer
GATAAATGGAGAAAAGATTGAAGTTGTCAGGGATTTCATTTTACTTCCATCTACAATCAACACTCATGGAAGCAACAGTCAAGAAATCACACATTGTATTGCCCTGGGCAACTCTGCTGCAAAAGGCCTCTTTAAAGTGTTAAGAAGCTAAGATGTTACTTTGATGACTAAGGTGCACCTAACCCTAGCCATGGTATTTTCAATCGCTGCATATGCGTGTGAAAGCTGCATATTAAGGAAGACTGAAGACTGAAGAAGAGTTGATGACTTTGAACTATGGTGTTAGCAAATAGTGAAAATGCCATAGACTGCCAGAAGAATGAACAACTCTGTCTTAGAAGAAGTGCAGCCAGAATGCTCTTTGGAAGCAGGAATGGCCAGACTTCGTTTCATGTAATTTGGTCATGTGGTCATAAGGGACCATTCCCTGAAGAAGGACATCATGCTAGATGAAGTAGAGGGTCAGTGAAAAAGGGGAAGACCCTCAACGAGATGGATTGACACAGTGGCTGCAACAATGGGCTCAAGCACAGAAGGATTGTGAGGATGATGCAGGACCAGGCAGTGTTTCATTCTGTTGTCCACAGGGTCACTATGCTTACAAGAGTTCTTTATATATTCTGAATATGAGACCTTCCTTGATTGTATGTACCAGACTTGTCATCTAACACGCTATGGGCTCCCATTGTTTGCTCTATATATTTAGAAGCTCTGTTATTAGTTGCATGCACATTTAAAATTATTTGTCTTCCTAGAGACATGACTATTTTCATCATTATGAAATATTCCTATTTTTCAGCAGTGATAGTTTCTGTTCTAAGGCCAACTTTGTCTGACATTAAAAAAATCTTTCTTTGGGTGAGGATTTGCCTTGTATCTTTTTCTATTGTTTTACTTTACGCTGTTTTGTATTTCTTAAGATTAGCCTCTTCTATACAGTATGTAATCTGATTTTAATCTTTTATTATCTGGTCTGAAATATTTGTCTTTCATTGTGTATAATATGTTGCTGCTGTTAGTTGACATCTAGTTGGTTCTAACTCATGCAACCTTACAGATAGCAAAAGGAAATATTTCTCAGTCCTGTGATACCTTCGTGATAGTTAATAAGTTTAAGTGCTTGCATATAATATATTACTCACAGTCAATAAAACACAGGTAAATATCTTTCTGGTATTTTCTATGTTCATGCAGTTGATTATTCTCTATAAGAGATGAAATTTTTAAAAAAGAGCTTTTCAAAGGGATTCTAAATACCGTTAAATTACTCTGCATGTACAAAGCTCTTTGACCAGAGTCTAACCAGAGTCTGGCACACAGTAAATGTTCAACCCCTGATATCTACAGTCAACTCACTGCCATCGAGTTTATTCCGACTCATAGTGACCCCCGTTGGATTTCTGAGGCTGTAAATCTTTACGGAAGTTGATTGCCCTATCTTCCTTCTGTGGAGCAGCTGGTGGGTTTGAACTGCTGACCTTCTGGTTAGCAGCCAAATGCCTTATCCAGTACACCACCAGAGCTCCTTGATATTCCCAGTAGTAACTACTCTTATTTTGTATAGAACACTATGCATGGGCAGCCACTACTCTCTCAGCAAATTTCACAATAGACAACCACACCCATAGTAGGGACACAGAATCAGTTAACACTTCCCAAATAAAAAAAAAAAAAGGAAGTGGTTGTGCTGCTCAGAAATTCTCAGCCTTTGAGATTTAGAAACAACTGCTAGAAGAATGCACATTTAAAGCATTGATTGAGGTGTGGACATGGGGAAAGTGGTTGTATCTGGACAGAACCAGAACGCGCTTGCTTGGAGCTTCTTCTAGCACTCATCTGAAAGGCAGCAGACACCAGAGGCTTAAAGCAAGGTAGGTCCAGGGCCTTGCCTTCTAGGCTTTTAGGCTGTTGATTTTCTCACTGGTTGGTCCTAGGATCTTTGGAAGTGGAGTGAGAGACAATGAGACCACTTCCTGCGTTTCTAAATTGGGGTAGTTCAAGGATCTCTTTGAAGGTACATTTGAGGTGTTTGGGGAGCAGTCTGCTCAAGAGGACAAGGAAAAAGGGAGATTCACGAAGGTTGAACCTGGATGTTAGATGAAGTTGTTTCAGTTTTTGTCCTCTGAATCCCATCAGAAAGCTGTAAGCAATATTTTAAACCTTTAACTAACATTCCATTCCCCTTTTGTGATTTTTATATTCTCTTCTTATAACATGTTATTTATAATTCAACATTTAAGAAAACATCTGCCACATGCAGAATTTTGAGATGTGGTATAGGGCAAAGGCAGAGTCCTCAGTCTTAGACACTGAGATTGGCCCCTCAGGTAGAGCTGTCCCCTAACTTATTTCCCCAACTGTCTCTGGCACCATGCACTGGACACCCAATGCTAAACTGAAGCTGCTTGTGAAGAAGTTTACAAATGAGAGACCTAGTAATCCTTAGCATTCTAGAGATCGGAGAGAAATGTGGAGGTAATTGTGCTCAACTATTCTTTCATCTAGGAGCTCTGGTGGCATAGTGCCTAAGGCATTTGACTGCTAACCAGAAGGATGGTGATTCAAACCCACCAGCCACTTCTCGGAAGGAACATTGGACAATCTACTTCTGTAGTGATACTGCCTCGGAAACCCAAGGGGGGGTCGCTATGAGTCGGATCCGACTCAATGGCAGTGAGTTTGGTTTGTAGTTTTGGCTTTATTCTCTCCTCAAATGAAGTAAATGAAACCCAGAGAAGGAAAGTGACTTGCCCAGAATCACACAAGCCAACAAAAGAGCTAGAAGCAGAACCCAGATATGTTGATCCTGACTCTAGTCCTGTTTCCTGCTCCAGGTCACTGTTTCTATATCACAACCATCATCATCCAAAAACCATCGATTCATGCCTCCTTTGGGATGTTTATTTCATAGATTTTTTTTTTCCAAAGAAGGAAAAGCTGGCCCTTTGGACAGCCCTTCTCATGATCATTCTTTGGCAATTGTGACCCATGAGGAGGATGGTGATAGAAAAATAAAGAAGCAAATGATTGATGGTGGTGGTGATCCACCAGGAGTTTGGAGCTAGTAGAAGAAGGAGGGATTTTTTTTAGTTTTCCCACATTTGTACTGGGGTAGAAGGGGAGGAGAAGAAAAAGAGACTTCAGTTGTGAATTAAAAAAAAAAATCCTACTCATAGCTACCCCTCCTTGGGTTTCTGAGGTGGTATCTCTACAGAAGTAAATTGCCCAGTCCTTCCTTCTGAGGAATACCTGGTGAGTTTGAACCACCAGCCTTCTGGTTAGCATTTAAATGCCTTAGGCACTATGCCACCGAAGTCCGTTGTTGTGAATAGCCTGCTATATGTCACAGAAAAAATGGCAATGCTAATGTCCAGATTGTTTCTTAATCTGAGGGCAATGTCCCTCATAGCAATCCAATATTCTCCACTGTTTTGGTGCCCTTGGTAGTTGAATATAGGGAAGCTGAGCCCTGAAGACTAAACATATATTTTTGTCCTTGAAGAGTTTACTTGCCTAGATAACTAACACATGGATTTTTGTGGTGTCAAGATCTGCTGTTATTGTTAGATGCTGTCAAGTTATCTGATTCATGAAGACCACATGTGTATTACGGTGTGAAGGCTGTTGTTTTTGTATGTCATTGAGTCTATTCTTATTCATAGTGACTATACATGACAGAGTAGAACTGCCTCATAGGATTTCCTAGGCAGTTATAAACTCAGGGTCAGAGATCCTTGTGTAGACAGAGAACTAGCCCGAATGACCAGAATCTGACCTATGTTACCACAAGAAGACAGCAAGACCAAAAGAGCCCCTTGGAAGCCTTGTTTTGCTATAATATCCCTACCCTGGGGGAAATTCAAAGTCTTACTGAAGAGACACTAAATATAGAACAAGAGCACCAGGAATATGCGGTAAGAGAGAATCTCAGTTCCTGAATCCTTGGTCTGACAGTACATCTGAGAGATGAATGCAGAGGTTCCTTTGCATTAGATAGAACTGTTAAAGTACATGTTTAGCTCCCACGGTGTAAGAGAGAAATGACAGGGATTTCTTAAACCACCTTCAACATCACTGATCGAGTAAGCCATTTATGAGAAGCTGGGGAGGTGGGGAGCCATGTTTGAGAGAAGGCTGAGTGTAATCCTGTCAGTGAATGAGAAGGGCCAGACTCTAGGGTGGGTTTTTGTTGTTGTTGCAAAGTGGACATGGAAGGAGTGGAACATTCCTAGCAATGGGTTCAACATGTTCAAATGTCTCAATATAGTGAAGAGATTGCTGATTTAAAAGAACTGAAATAAGTCAAACTTGGGGCTTTGAAAATAAAAAGGAGAGTCAAAATAAGTTTAGGGTAATAGATGCAGGCAAAGTATCGGTTCTCTTCTCAACCACTCTAAGCATTTTAACTTGATACTAAGAGCAGTGGAATGCCGTTGGAGAACTCTATTGTCAGGAGCCCTGGTGGTGCAGTGGTTAAGTGCTTGGCTGTTAACCAAAGGATTGGTGATTTGAATCCACTGGCTGCTCCATGGGAGAAAGATGTTCCAGTCTGCTTCCTTAAAGATTTCCATCCTTGGAATCCCTGTGGTGCGGTTCTACTCTGCCTCATAGGATCACTGTAAGTTAGAATTGACTCAAAGGCTGTGGATTTTAACACTATTGTCTTTGCCTTTTAAAATAATGACTGGCTACAGAGTGGGGAATGAATTGTCCATACAGGGCCATGAGTGGACACAGGACAACCAGTGAGAGGCTATGGAAATATCCCGAAGGAGTAGGCTGGTGGCTTCATCTGGGGAGGTGGGAGAAGTGTGTCAAACTGAAAACTGGTTGTATGGCAGGATCAGGAGAACTTGATTGATTGGACATAGAGGGTGTGTAAGGGAAGACATCAATGATGAACTCCCAGGTTTTTAACATAAACAACTGAGTTAATTATGTTGCCTTCCTTGAAGAGAAGATGACTTGAAGTATTCAATAACCCTTACAGTTCTCGTTACCTTTAGCTCTTGCCACTCTGCATTAGGGACAAATAGTAGTGATCTTAAATGATCTTTTCTGTATACTTGTCATTGTGCCACATTACTTTCTTTGAAAGAGAACTTTTGAGGAAGACTAGATGTTTTCTGTTTAGGCCTTTGTTTTGGTTGCTGATAGATATAATAAATATAAGCTTTGACTTAAAATTCTCACATTATTTTCATGCTTTAATCCTAATACTTTTTCCCTCCAAGAATGAAATTGAATAACAGGACAGTGGTCACAACCCAGTTCTAAGAACTGGGTAGACAAGACAGACAGAACCACAAAGAACGACTGAAGCTTGCAGTTCCAAGAACACAGCTGAACATCTACTGTCTTGACTATTGCTACCAAGACAGCCGTGGTCTGCTCTCCCACAACAGAACTGCTGATAAACTGCCTGCCACCCTGCTTAAACCTCCCAACTTGCCCAGCTCAGCACTGATGCACTGTTGTGCTCAGCCTGGGCTAACACCATTCTGGCCTCAGCTTGTCTGCATGCAGATACTTTAATAAACTTTCTTTCAAAACTCTATCAGCCTGATTTCTCTCTCCCAGCACCGAACCTTAAGTTACCTAGTGCCACACTGCCAGGAATATACCACAAATACCATAAATAGCTTGAACAAATAAGCGTTTATTCTTTTACAGTTTTGGAGGCTTTAAGTCCAAGTTCAAAGTGCCAGACTCTAGGGGCTGGGTGAAAGGCCCTCAACCTTGGCCTTCACCTCTGCCTCCTGATCCTGGCCCACTAAAGCTGGAAGCTTTTCTTCATTCAGACAGCTGCTGGCTGCTGAGGCTGACAAGCCCAAGGTTGACAAGTAAAAAGGCACAGTCCCAATGTTAGCAAACCACACGACAGGCCATTAATTCAAGTCCGCTGAAAGTCCCAAGATCGGCAGAGCATGGCAGGCTGTTGAACAACAACTTGGCTATGTGCAGGGTTCAAGCGTGCCGAGAGGCTAGAGCCCATTCCCAAAGCTGCTTTTTAGTTACAGGAAGCAAGCCGCATCCCTAAAGCAGCTACTCAGCTGCTCTAATATATTCCACCATGGAGTTAATTACCAATCTCACCATGGGGAATAAGTACATCCAGCTGCCCAACCACTCAACCAGGCCTAGCCAAGTTGACACACAAACTTAACTACCACAGTCTTCTAATGTAGCAAGTGAAAATTAATGTTCTTTCCCTCTGGGAGCAGTTCCTAAATGAAGATCATATTATAAGCTTTATTATAATAACTTGAAATTAAGGCCAGAGTCAGTTGTCCTAAGTAAAACTGGATTAAAGTTTGTAGATTAGATTTAAGGCCAAAACGAAAGCCCTTATTTATTCTACCCCTCCTCTCCAAAACCTAGGTCTTGTATTCTGCCCAAGTGATGCTCAAACGTACAGTTTAGTCTGAATGCACCGACTCAAAAGCATTTAATATGTTGCCTTCCTTACCATCCTGGCTATCATCAAAGAAGAAACTGTAAGAGAAAGAGGAGGGGCCCCTTGCCTGCCTTTGCCTGGTCCTCTGTCTAGTTTATTCCATGACAACAGGAACCAGACAACAACCCTGACTCTCAGAACAATGTTTGAAACAAAGTGCAAGAGACAGAAAAATGCACCCACTGACCACATGGCCAAATGAATATTATGCTATCACCAATCATATAACCCCCTCCTTCCCCCACCCCAAGACAAAAATAAATCAGGGGTATTGGAGATAAATTTCCTTTCACATGTTGTGAAATGTCCTAATAGCTGTTATAATTTAGTGAAGGAATGCAGACCAGAGGTCGTCTAATGGAAGAGACTGCCTCAAGGTGCACCTCTTCAGTCATTTCAAGGACCTCATTCCTAATTATGCTTTTATTGTAGCACCTCCTCTGCTGCCATGACAACCCCACAGGGAATGCAACAGACCACATCAGGGCCTGGCCCTAGTATACTCCAGATGGGACAACCTGCTTCTCTGCAATTGTATCTGTGGAAGGGGAAGCCAGAGAAGTTCTTGAAGGGGGAACCCAAGGCCCTTGGGGTAAGTCAAGTGCAGATCTGGGAGAAGAACAATGATGTTGTAAACTCAAAAATGATCAAACCTAATGACAAATACTGTCTCTTACTAGCTTCATAGCACATCCTGATCTTCAGGACATCAGTATTTGATGTTAAGGCCCTATCATTTGAGGAAAAAAAAAAAGGACACTATTCTATCACATCATGCTTCTAATCCATGTGGGTAATCCATGATGAATATATTCAACTTCAATATAGAAGAACAGCAAAAGAAAAGGTCATGTGCCAATTAGCTGGTGTCCCCTCCACTGGCCTTCTTAATACCTGATGGCGCCATCTTGTTAGTCTCTCTCTCTGGATCATTTTCTTAGCTAGTCTTGATCCACAGATGATAAAATGTCTTACATTCTCAGTGCATTTCTCCTCTGGAGTCGCAGGTGGATTTTCCTGAAAGGAATGAAGGCGGTAAAGAAAGGCAGGTTAGTGCTAGTAGAAGGACCATGAATATGAAAGTTTATCTCTAGCTCAGGCTTCACAGCATGAGGACAAAGTCATTGTGAACACTTTGACTCCTTTTTTTTTTTTTTTTTAATTGTGATTTGGGTGAAAGTTTACAGGGCAAATTCACTTTCCATATAGCAGTTCACAGACACATTGTACTTTGACTCCTTTTTAATACCATGGGGCAATTGTACTCAAAGCCCCTATTTTTTGACCTCATAGTCATGGCCTTAGCTACCAGACCCCAAGAAATAGTCATATTTAATCTTTCCTCTTCTTCCTCTGTATGGACTCTCCTTCCTTCAAGTCACTTATCCTTGTTAGAATTTTTTTTTTTTTTTTTACTCCTGTGTCTCCCCTGTCTAGATTTGTGACAAAAAAGAGCAGCAGTTATCATAGGAGTAGTATCATGTACCACTAAAGCATCTCTGAGCAGGTTCTGGCACAGTACTATTTTTACTTTGAAATTCCAAGGGCAAATATAGATATCCCCAAGAAATAATTTTGGTAAATTACTATATTTACAATTCTTTTATATGTAAAAAAGTTAAGAGATAATATCAAGAAACATGTCTGACCATTTCAAATGATTGAGAAGGAGAGTAACTCAGTGGTTGGAGAAGGGATGTCTCGGGTACCTTTTATGTGATGGATAATTGGCTTTTGCTTTCATCATCATTTCTAGGTTGTCCAGATCCTGATTGCCTTGATAAACCTCAGCTTGGGAATAATAATGATGTGTGTCTCATATTCATTGTATGGACCAAATCTCATTTCAATATACACAGGGTACTCAGTGTGGGGGTCAGTGATGGTGAGTAGAGTATCTTCTGAAATAATTGGAATAGTATCCTAATTCTACCTTGTAATTCTATAACCTTGAGAAATACACCTAACCTCCTTCGGACTCAGTTTTCTCATATTTAAAGTGGATGTAACAATTTCCATTAGTAATGGGAACATGGAATTATGAAGTATGGATCTAGGAAAATTGAAAGTTGTCAAAAATGAAATGCAACACATAAAGATTGGTATCCTAGGCATTGTTGTTGTTGTTGTTATGTGCCGTCTAGTCAGCCCTGACTCATAGTGACCCCTCCTTGGGTTTCCGAGGCAGTATCACTACGGAAGTAGGATTGCCCAACCTTCCTTCCGAG
>NW_006922209.1:366330-367238 GCF_000298275.1 Orycteropus afer afer
TCTTGGCTCAAAGCAAAGAATACCAGAAAGATGTTTACTTGTGTTTTATTGACTATGCAAAAACATTTGATTGGGTGGATCATAACAAGTTATGGGTAACATTGAGAAGAATGGGAATCCCAGAACACTTAATTGTACTCATGAAGAACCTGTACATAGACCGGGAGGCTGTAGTTCGAACAGGACAAGGGGACACTCCATGATTTAAAATCTAGAAGGGAGTGCATCGGGGTTGCATCCTTTCCCCATATTTATTCAATCTGTATGCTGAGCAAATAATCTGAGAAGCTGGACTATATGAAGAAGAACATGGCATCAGGACTGGAGGAAGAATCATTTAACAATCTACAATATGCAGATGACAGAACTTTGCTGAAAGTGAGGATGACTTGAAGCACTTACTGATGAAGATTGAAGAATACAGTCTGCCCTATGGATTACATCCCAATATAAAGAAAACCAAAATCCTCACAACTGGACCTATAAGCGCATCATGATAAATGGAGAAAAGATTGAAGTTGTCAAAGACTTCACATTGCTTGGTTCTACAAACGACGCTAATGGAAGCAGCAGTCAGAACATCAGACAACATATAGCACCGAGCAAATCAGCTGCAAAGGACCTCTTTCAAGTGCTGAAAACTAAAGTACACCTAACCCAAGCCATGGTATTTTCACTTGCCTCATATGCTTGTGAGAGCTAGACAATGAATAAGGCAGACTGAAGAAAAGTTGATGCTTTTCAGTTGTGGTGCTGGCGAAGAATGCTGAAAATATGATGCACTGCTAAAAGATCTAACAAATCTGTCCTGGGGGAAGTGCAGCCAGAATGCTCCTTGGAAGCGAGAATGGCCAGACTTCATCTCACCTACTTTGGTCATGTTGTCAGAAGGGACCATTCCCTGGAGA
>NW_006922209.1:368386-391911 GCF_000298275.1 Orycteropus afer afer
CAACAACATCATTATGGAAGTAAATTGCCCAACCTTCCTTCCAAGGAGTGGCTGGTGGATTGAACCGCCAGCCTTCTGGTTAGCAGTCCAGTGCCTTAGGCACTACGCTACCAGAGCTCCCAAATTTACAAATTTTAGTTGTTGTTGTTTTTTATGGTTATGTGCCGTCCAGTTGGGCCCAACACATAGCGACCCCTCCTTGGGTTTCCGAGGCAGTATCACTACAGAAGTAGATTGCCTCATCTTCCTTCCGAGGAGTGGCTGGTGGGTTTGAACCGCCAGCCTTCTGTTTAGCAGTCAAGTGCTTTAGGCACTATGCTACCAGAGCTCCCACAAATTTTAGTAGATATTTTAAAAGAGATTAACCTTAGTTGTTTCCTTGTCTGTTTTTGTAATAACTTGTTCAGATTTGGTACCGATATCAAGGGTAATTCATGTCAGGAATTTGGAAGTGTTCTTTGTATTTTAGTGCTCTGGAACAGGTCAAACCCCGCTGGGATTGAAAGGCTTGATAAATTTCTGGTAGAATTTCTCTGTTCCTTCTTGAAGAGGGTGGAGTTATTTATGAAGTTCTGTGTTTCTTCTAAGATAATTGGTCTGTTTAACATTTCTATTTAATTTAGGGTGAGTTTTGGTACATCACAACTTAAAGTATTTGCTTAAAATTTCACCTCTTCTTTTTGTTACTAGTTTATTGTTTCAGGGTCCTTGTCAATTGCAGCAGCAAATCGAACTACAAAAGGTCTGGTGAGTAACATTTATTTATTTATTTTTTCACCAAAAGAAGGATTAATGATAGCTGCTGACCTCGCATTTTGTTTGTTTTTAAACAAGCAGGAAGTACTGTGAGTTTACTTAGTTGAATTGGTCTTTCAAAACTGCCAATCAGCCAGTTAGCCCACAATAGACTCACTGACATGGGGCTGAATATTTCTCTGAAGATACAGAGCATCCTTAGGGAAACGTGACAGAGCCCTGCGACCTGAGACCCAGCCCATGACAATGGCACTGAGTGGTGGCGGGACATAAAATTTTTTAACTGACTAAATGTATATTACAGTATACGTATACTACA
The DNA here is from genome assembly GCF_000298275.1 of Orycteropus afer afer. Lineage (NCBI taxonomy): Eukaryota > Metazoa > Chordata > Mammalia > Tubulidentata > Orycteropodidae > Orycteropus > Orycteropus afer. The sequence goes on from NW_006922209.1 coordinate 369,462, forward strand.
GTTGAATCTAAAAGAGATTTTGGTTCACATTAAAATGAAATTCACAGAAGAAGAAGGGGTGTTGTGGAGGAGAAGAAAATTTAAAATATCATTTCCACACCGAGCTGTCCTTCACAAAGCCCATTAAAAGGCAAAAGCCCAGATTTCATCAAATGTTTTTCCTGCCTAAAGACGCTATTTGAATTTTCCTTGGTCGGTGGGTAAGTGTTAAGCTCTGGAGCATGTTCAAGATGACTCTTCCACTCTCCTTGGTTCTTGCTTCCAACATGACAAAGGAAAGGAGGAATGACGGTCATGCCAAAAAGGGTCACGGCCACGTGCAGCCTATTTGCTGCACAAACTGCGCCCGCTGCACGCCCATAGAAAAGGCAATTAACAAGTTCCTAATTAGAAATATAGTAGAGGCCCCAGCAGTCAGGGGCGTTTCCGAGGCCAATGTCTTTGACGCATTATGTGTTTCCCAAGCTCTATGTGACCTTCATTATTGTGTGAGTTGTGCCATTCACAGCAAGGTGGTCAGGAATCATTCTCATGAAGCCCAGAAGGACACAACACCCCCACCCTGATTTAGACCTGCAGGGGCTGCCCCACGACCTCCACCAAAGTCTGTGTAAAGATCTGAGTACTTAAAAGCTGAAGGAAAGCTAACCTGAAAGAAAATAAAATGGAAATCATACTTAAAAAAAAAAAAAAAAATGACCCTTCCAAACCTGCCTCCTGACCTTCTTGTCCAGTTAACAAAACAAAAAAACAAATTCAACAAATTCACCACCTTCAAATTGTTTCTGATGCATAGTTCCCAAGGCTATCAATCTTTACGGAAGTAGATCACCCAGTCTTTCTTCCATGGTGCAGCTGGTGGGTTTGAAACACTGACTTTCTGCTTAGTAGTCAAGTGCCTTATCCACTACACCACTAGAGCTCCTTGTCTAGTTATATGCAGTAGAAGGTGCTTAATGCTACAGTCACCTCAAACCTCTCACTCTTTCCTGAACAACTTGCATTTTTAGAAGAGGCCTCCATTCCTCTTCCCATGAGAAGAGAATGTATGGCAGGAAACAGCCAGTAGAGGGGACAATATGCAGAAGGTATGGAGGCGTGAAAGGTGAGCAGCATTTAGAGATCAGGCATTGGAAGTAGCCATGGTAAAAGATGGCCATGGACAAGCTCTGTCCAACAAAAGTATAAAGGGCATTGTAAGCCCCCCAATGAGACTCTTAGGGAGTCATTTGAGGGATACAAGTTTGGGAATGACATATTTTTGTTCTGGCAAGAGAGCAAATCCCTGGATGGCACAAATGTTTTGCACATGACTGTTAAGCTAAAGGATGACCATTCAAATGCACTCACTGGTGCTGCCGAAGAAAAACCTGGCAATCCGTTTCTGTAAAGATTACAGCTAATAAAACCTTAGGAAGTGTTCTTAAAGCCAATCAATAGTTTTAGCTTAACTGGTGGTAAATGTCTGCCTTGAACACGATGCTCTTTTAAGAACCATCTGTTGTTGTTGTTATGTGCCATCGAATCAGACCCAATTCATAGCGACCCCTCCTTGGGTTTCCGAGGCGGTATCACTACCCAAGTAGATTGCCCAACCTTCTTTCTGACGAGTGGCTGGCGGCTTTGAACCAACAGTCTTCTGGTTAGCAGTCAAGTGCTTTAGGCACTATGCTACCAGAGCGCCTAAGAACTATCTATGTGGGATAAAATTGATAACAGCCACTGGAATGATGAGATAGGAACCTTAGCAGGCAGTGAGTTTATGTTAATGGTGGAGGAATAACTCAGAAAATGATGGTGAGAATGGTTGCACAACTCAAAGAAAGTAATCAATGTCACCAAATTGAACGTGTGGAACGTGTTGAATTTGTGTGTATTTTGCTGTGTATATTCTTAATAACAACAACAAAAAATAATAAAAGAGAAAGAAAAAGGAGCAAACAAAATAAAGACTGATGGATGATGGAGCAGTTGTACTCTATAATGAAGAAGGTTGCCATTGACTCGACAGTAATAGGTTTGTTTGTTTTCTTTTTTTATATAAGGAAAGTGACAAATCAGGAGACTGTTGCTGGAGATGATTGTTGCTGAAGAAGAAGTGGGTGGGAGGGATGGAGGTACATCTGAGGATGTCAGTGGTGGACTGTTTAATAGACTTTCATTCCTTTCTAGGTTCGAAGTAGCCTGGGACTGAATATCACCAGCTCAGTCATGGCTGCCGCAGGCATCATAATCTGTTCAATCAGCTTGAGTGTTTATTCATTCAGGCATTATCATTGTAGCAACAGTCAGATGCCGGAAAATTGTGCCATGGTTGTATTCACTTTAATGGTGAGTGCTTCCTCTTTTCATGGGGTACTGTGCTGGAAGCAGGTCGCGGGAGCCTTGGTTCTAGCAAAAACAACAATCATTATTCTTTAATTGCTAGATCATTTTTGGGGAACTTTGAAGTGATTAAAAAATAGGATAATCTTTTACTCAGGAGTTAGATCCACATTCCACATCTCTCTTTGTTCATTCTCTATATGTGATCAGGCAAAGTGGGAAAAGAGAGCTCGTATTTACTAAACACTTACTATCTAACAGTTGTGGTGCTGGGCCCTTTGCGTACTCTTCTTGTTTAATTTCACAACTATGATCAGTATGTACTGTTGTTCCCTCCAAAAATGGCACTCAGATGTTAGTCCTTATATATCTTGATTGAGCTCCTGATGGAATTACCTGGTACTCTAAATAACGTATAATTGTCTTGAACGTTACCCTACAAATGATGAGTAATCTAAGATCCCCCCAACATCTCTAGAGAATTTTGTATGATGCATCATTTCTATCTCCATCCAACACCTTGCTCCTGGCAAATTCTTAATCTTCATTCTGTATTTTATAATTTTCTGTCCCCCTATACGGCTACTATTCTAAAACTTTATTCTCCAAATTACCATTGTTATGGATTGAGTTTTGTTCTTCCAAAAGATATTGAAATCCTAACTCCTTTACCTGTGAGTATGACCTTGTCTGGGTGTAGTTTTTCTTTTGTTATGTTAATGAAGTCACACTAGAGTTGAGTGGGTCCCAGGTCTAAAAACTTCTTGTAAAAGAGAGACACACACACATGGGGGAAGGCAAATTCCATGTAAAGATTCATCTATAAGAAAAGAAATGCCAAGGGGCACCTGGAACTTTCAACCAGGAAGGACTCTCCTCTAGGGATAATACTCTGATTTGGACTTCTAGCCTCCAAAAGCATACGACAATAAATTCTTTTTCTTTATGGTATTTTTGTTGTTGTTGTTGTTGTTGTTAGAGCAACACTAGGAAACTAAGACTCAAAAAACCAAACCAAATTCCCTGCCATGGAGTTGGATCCGACTCATAGTGACCTCTCCTTGGGTTTTCCGATGCAGTATCCCTATGGAAGTAGATTGCCCAACCTTCCTTCTGAGGAGTGGCTGGTGGGTTTGAACTGCCACCCTTCTGGTTAGCAGTCAAATGCCTTAGGCACTACGCCACCAGAGATCCCAGGAAAGTAAGACTACCACTTACAAAAGATTGTGTAGATAGTAAAATTTCTGAAGTTTTGGACACCAGGTTAAGTGTGTGTGTGTGTGTGTGTGTGTGTCCTCCGCTAAATTTGGACCTCAGCGTTCTTCCTAATTTATTGTATCACCAATGGCATTGACTTTGCTTCACTCCCAGCTTAACTTGGATGTCTCAAGGGCTGTATATCCATACCACAATAACCCTTTGAGTCAACTTTGCTAACCAAATTGACTTCCCTTGATATTTCCAACTCTTCTTACAGTAAGCAACTTTATTTCTTACCACTCACTCATAATAAGAAAAGAGGGCTTCTTCAGAGAACTTACACATTTTTCCAAAGTTGTGGTTGGTTGGTCTGTTGAGTTCCATACACAGTTACAAATTGACCAAAGCAGGATTTAAATCTGGGACCTCCTGTCTCTAATCCCCCTGTATCATTTACTACTGGTCCACATTGTTATTTTGAAGAAGAATTATAGAATTGTATGCCCAGTTTCAGAAGTTTTCCACATTAGTAGACTTGAAGGGTATTGTGTTAGGCTGGGTTCTCTACAGAAGCAAAAATAGTAAAGCTTTTAGAGAGAAAGAGAAAGAGAGAAATTTATTTTAGAAAAATGGCTCACATACTTACATGGCAAGTCCCAAGTTCTTGGATCAAATGTCAAGTTGGAGGCTTTTCCCGACTCATGCAGCTGCAGGGGCTGATGACCTCAAGATTGGCAGGCAGTACACTGGCTGTTGACTCCAACCAATGATGAATCCAAGATCTCCATGCCAAATGGTGGATTGTTCACTCATGGACAGTTGTAGGCAGCACAACAGGATCCTGATCCACAGAAAAGTCTCTCTTTTTCCCAGGATGTCCATAAATATATTGGAAGCAGGCCACATCCCTAGGGAACCTCCCTTTCAACCAATTGGCTGCTCAAAACATATACATTCGATCGCATCATGGGAATAACCCACATCACAGCTGCTTAAACCACTCAGAATTGTGGTCCAGTCAGGTTGAAACACAACTCCAACTATCACAGGTATAATGATAGAGACCAAATCTGTCCTTGACTGCCTTAATGAGTATGGTATCCTCCATGTTTGTGCAGGGCCCTGCACATAGAAGGGCCTGTGTTTGGTTTAATGCTCTGTTGTTGCTGTCTTGAATTCTTAATAATTTTGAAGAAGAAGCTCCACATTTTCATTTGTCACTTAAGGCACTCTGGTGGTGTAGCACCTAAGGCATTTCACTGCTAACCAGAAGGCTGGCGGTTCAAACTCACCAGCCACTCCTCAGTCCTGCCTTCATTTCAATCACCTTCTTGCAGAGGCCAATATGAATTAATTGTGTAAAGATTTTTTCCTGCCATCCTTACACCAGGAGGCATCCATAGGACTTTCTGGAATTTGAAACATCAGGTATCTTCTTACCTTGCATCTCCACTTTCAGCCACAAGTCTATGAGCCCATATCTTATGCTCAATCCCAGAGTCACACCCTGGTATACACAGGAAGTTGACTGTGTTCCTGCTTTCCAGAAACTCTAGTCCTCCTGAAAGGAAAACGTCCCCACTATTCATCATCATCTTCATCCCAGCAGTTAGTTTTCCAAAGGGTCAGAGGGTTTACCTTCAAATATAATTATCAAAAGAAGGTGGGATCTTCGTGGAAGATGAGGACACTACCTGGAATCATTAGTCAGAATCATGTGAAACTGTCAATGATCAACTACACTTGACCTAGAAAAACAACAATTCCATGTGGCTCAAGCTAATACATGTGTGCTTGCTATTTATTGTTGGAAGTCCAGGCTGGTACCTGTTTTTATAAATTAAGCTTTATTGAAACACAGCCTCACTTATGTCCATATTGTCTATGGCTGCTTTTATGCCACAGTGCAAGAGTTGAGTAGTTGAGTTATGGCTCACAAAACCTTAAATATTCACTATCTGGTCCCTTACAGAAGTTTGCCTACCTCTGGTCTGCTCCTCTAGATGGTAAAATCCTTGGAGATAAGGAAATTATCTGTCTTGTTTGTTGCTTTATCTTCAGTACCTACAACAATGCCCGAAATACAGAGGTTACTGCATAAATATTTGTTCAAAGGGTGAGTGAATAGACAATGAAATAACTGATACACATGTTCTCAAGGCCCACTTGGGTCTGTGTTATAACCTGAACGACCCCCTCATCCCTGGGTCCCTCCAGAGCAGAGGGAAAGCAAGGTGAGAATGATTAAACCAAAGAATCCCAGGCAACATTTCCGGGTAAGATTATTAGGAATAAGAGAACTTCCCAATGTCCTTCAGATCTGATCATGTATTTGGTTTAAGGTTAGACCCAAAGCCAGTTCTCCTAGGATATGGATTAAGACAGACTTATTTGGTGTTCATGACTCCCCTAGTTTCTAACTGCTGCTGCAACAAATTACCACAAGCTTCATTAATTAAAACAAAACAAATTTATTTCCTTACATTTCTGGAGGTTGGAAGTCTGAAATAGATATCACTGGAGGAGCTCTGGTGGCATAGTGCCTAAGGCACTTGACTGCTAACCAGAAGACTGGCAGTTCAAACCTACGAGCCAGTCCTCAGAAGGAAGGTCGGGCAATCTACTTCCATAGTGATACCGCCTCGGAAACTCAAGGAGGGGTCGTTATGAGTCAAATCGACTCGACAGCAGTGAGTTTTTTTTTGGGGGGGGGTGGCTAAAATCAAGATTTCAGCAGTGTTGCATTTTTTTTTCAGAAGCTTTAGTGAAGAATCTGGTTCCTTGCTTTCCCATCTTCTAGAGGCTTCCTCGATTCCTTGGCTCATGGTCTCTTCCTCTATCTTCAAAGCAAGCAAGGCAGCATCTTCAAATCTCTCCCTGACTCTTCTGCCTCCTACTTCTACTTACAAAAATGCTGATAAATTACACTGGGATCATCTGGATAATCCAGGATAATCTCTTCATCTCAAAACCAGATGAATGGCAGCCTTTGCCATGTAATTTAACAGTTTCTTGGGTTAGGACATAAACCTCTTTGGGGGAACATTTTTCCACCTAAAATTACTGAGATATGAGATCATATTATAATGTCCACTATTGGTCCACCATATGGAATTTCTCGGAAGGAAGACTAGGCAATCTACTTCCTCAGAAACCCAAGGAGGGGTTGCTATAAATTAGAATTGACTTGATGGCAATGGGTTTGGTTTGGTTGGTTTATATGGAATTTCTAGCATTTGAAAGGACTAAGATGACAATATATTGTGATCCCTTTTCCCTCCTTTTAAAGAACTATCATATTCTGTGTTCACTGTAACACTGGAAAGTAGTGGGTGGAGAATTTTTTTTTTTTTATTTATATAATTATTTTATTCATGAGGAAGGTAAGAGAATAAATGATATTCATCAAGCCAAGAACTGGCCGAAGGTGTGGCAGCAGTGGAAACCAATTTTTTTTCTGTCCGCTGGCCTGTCCTTTTTCTCTTTTGACCCTAGAATCAGTGACCAGTGGTTGGCACTTGTCATCCCCATCCTCATGCTCGTCTGTTATGGATTTGTCCCTAGGGAATGGAAGGTATACAGCTCGTTGTAAGTGTGCTGGAGTTCTGCATTGCTGTGTCCCTCTCCGCCTTTGGATGCAAAGTAACCTGCTGTGACTCTGGTGGGGTGAGTATTGGACTTCCCTTGAAGATGTCTGTATAGTTTCCTATTGCTGTGGAATAAATTACCATAAACACAGAGACTTAAAATAACATAAATTTATTATCTCCTGGTTTCCATGGGTCAAGACCATGGGCACAGCTTAGCTGGGTCTTTTGCTCAGGATCTTACAATGCTACAGTCAAGGTGTCAGCTGGAGCTGTGGTCTCATAATAGCCTGATGATCCTCTTCTGTGCCCATCTGGCAGAATTCATTTCCTCTTAACTGTAGAACTCATGGCTACTTACTATTTCTTAGAGGCCAGCAGGAGAGCGAAAGTCTCTTCTGCTTTAAAGTTTCTTTAAGGGGCTCACTTGATTAGGTCAGGTCCACCCAGGAGAATGTTCCTTTTGATCAACACAAAGCCAACTGATTAGTACCTAATCATGGCACTGATATCTCATCATATTCACAGATGCCACCCACACTCAAGGGAAGGAGGATCACACAAGGGTAGGGGTCACTGGGGGGGGGCGGTCATCTTAGAATTCTGCCTACCACAATGGTGAAAGAAAAGCTACTTTTCCTTCAAAGGGCCTCCCTTCTGAGTCCAGATTTGAGAATACTTCAAACTAGAGAGGCTCCCAAGGAATGCCTTTGCCCTATTCAGACAAACTTCTGTGAGCTACTGGGGAAAAGTGGGCTTTTAAACTTCTCTACTATGAGGTCCTACTTCCGTAGTGATACTGCCTCGGAAACCCAAGGAGGGGTCGCTATGAGTCAGGTTTGACTCGATGGCACATAACAACAACAACAACAACTATGAGGGTGGAGCAGTGGTTGGCACTTGTCATCCCCATCCTCATGCTCGTCTGTTATGGATTTGTCCCTAGGGAATGGGGAGGGTTTCATTCTGTTGGACGTAGGGTCACTCTGAGTCAGTACTGACTCAATGGCACCTGACCACAACAACAACATCCATTTGTGCACACCTACCCATTCTGATACCCTGAAACCAACAGCCCATCCACCTGGCTGTTAAACAGAAAGAATGCCACCCAGAGAGAAGGTATTGGGAAATGAAAGGGGAGAGAAAAGCCTCTAGGGAAAAGAGTTGTCGTTACTGTCCTTGTTAGTTGGCCTTGAGTTGATTCTGATTCATGGCCACTTCGTATGTTACAGAGCAGAACTGCTCCATTGAGTTTGCTTGGGTGCAATCTTAACAGAAGCCGATCACCAGAACTTTTCTTCCGTGATACTACTGAGCAGGTTCAAACCACCAACCTTTAAGCTAGCAGTGGAGCACAGTTTGTAGATTTTCCTATGAAAAACAGGGCAGGGATATTTCCTAAGAAGTGAGCATTCCAGGATGAGGAATTGAGATATTAAAACTCCAATAGATGGTCATTAGTAGTAGTCATCCAGGGGCCTAGGAGAAGAAACTCTGGCTAAATCATAAAATGATAGTTTGATGAGATTACTTTTCTGGTGCTCTTCTCTGTCCTTTTGTACCTGTGTCCCTTTTTGGGGGCTTCCCATGTTGTACCACACCACCCACATCTACAGTCTTTCCCCACAGAAAAGAGATGGGCTAAATCACATTTACTTTATCGGTGTGTTTTTGCCTATAAGATCCTAGAAGTGAGGATTTCTCAGCAATTTCCAATGATTTTGTCATTTTTATTTGTGTTGAGTGAAATATTTGGGCGTAACACCAAACTCCTTAGTAATTGTGTAATGATAACATTTAGCCCTGTGTCCCATTCTGCTCCTGAAGTAGATACAGAGTGGGAATCTTGCCCCCACTAATCTCCACTGTGGATCCAGGAAAAGAACAGTGACTTGGGCACACATGTCTAACTCCTCCCCCATTGCACACTGAGTTTGTGGAAGAAAGTCTAGAAACTTCCTTAGTTTCCTGATGATTTCTGTATCACCCTGGTCCAATGTGGTTTTTGTAATGCTTTAGTCATGGCCAGTATATCATGATTTGGATGTGCTGTTATCATCAACATGCTGCTTCAAGATTGCACCCAATAAAACCCTATGGAGCAGTTCTACTCTCTTAGACATGGGGCCACCATGAGTCAGAATCAACTCAATGGCAACTGGCAATAACAACAACAACCATTTTTCCTCCATTCTCTTCCCTCCTTTCATTTCTCTATACCCTCTCTATGAGAGACATTCCTTCTGCTTTGGAACAGAATCTCGATATTTACTTTAACACCTTGGTTTACCCAACTTGTTGGGCACCATAAGCCAAGCCTATTACAGAACCACTGAAATAACCATTAGTATCTCATGCAAGAACCATGGCCGAATATTTGTCCTAGGCCTAGCTTCACCTAAAGGATGCCCAGAAACTAAACCAGATTGATCTTGAGACTGGAGTCAGAAGAGAAAGGGCAGATTCTGATGATATCATGTGATCAGGAGAGGGAAGCCCTGAGGTTGATATGTGGGTGACTCACTTACCATATTCTGATTGATTTCACAGGTTGTGTTCATCATGCCCCCAAACCCTCATGCGGCAGAAACAGCACCTGCTGCATCAGTGATAGGAGATTTCATGCCTCCAACACAACAATAGGAGGATCCTCCAGAAAATCTATCCCAACAGTAATGCCAGAACGACACTTGAGGAAGAAAAACAAAGTTTGAATACATGCTCCAACATGTATTAACCTTGCAAAGATGGCTTGAAATGTCTCTGTCTGTTATGGATTGAATTGTGTCTCCCAAAATATGTGTTGACTCCTAACCCCAATACCTGTAGACCAGACGTTACTTGAGTATACGTACACATGGAGTAAACACCACATCAAGGACTGATTCCCCTAATAGTCTCTCTCTCTTCTCTCCTCCTTTTCCCTCCCCCCAACTCTACTACCTTCCTCCTTCTCTTTCTCTCTTCATTCCCCTCCCCCCACTCTTCCCCACTCTCCTTCTCCTCCTCCCCTTCCTCCTCCTCCTGCTTCTTCTCTCTCTCTTTTTCTGCCCTACAGGGAAGGAGTTTATCTTACACAAGTCTGTATTCCCAGAGCCACGTATTAGATTGTGTCATATTTGGTATTTACTTGATGCTCATTAAATATATTTTACATGTTTTATTTTTATTACAGAGCAAACAAATAAAACTAGCAGCAATAAATTCATATGCTGCCTACTTCCCATTCAGATGCATAGTGGAAAGAGATTCAATCAGGAAATTTACCTTGGTGTTAAAGAATTGGCTTTCATGAAGGGCTGTTTATGCACAAGGAGACAGCTCAGAGGGCAGGGGTGCATGGAGGGATGGACACAGGGAAGAGGTGACACTTGGGAAGTGTTGGAGGTGTTGGGAGGAAGTGGAAGGGGAGCTGTTGCATTGTGGTGAATTGTGGTCAATGTCATGAGACAAGGTGTATGTGAGCTGCTGTATGGAAAGTGAATTTGCTCTGTAAATTTTCACCCAAATCACAATTAAAAAAAAAAAAAAAGAATTCGCTTTCTGATCAGACGTCGCTGGGTTTTTATCTTGAAAATTTCGTTCTTACTTCCTACCTGTGTGCCCATGGACATAGCACAAAATCTCTCTATGCTTGTTCTCTCTTCTGGAGCAGGCATACCTTGCAGATATTGTGGGTTCAGTTCCAGACCACTGCAATAAAGCAAATATTGCAATAAAGTGAGTCACAGGATTTTTTTTTTTTGGTTTCTCAGTGCATATAAATTTGTTTACATTATACTGTAGTCTATTAAATGTGCAATAGCATTATGAAAAATATTAAATATTGTGAGAATTACCCAAATGTGACACAGAGACATCAAGTGAACACATGATGTTGGAAAAATGGCACTGATAGACTTGCTTGATGCAAGGCTGCCCCAAACCTTCAATTTGTAAAAACTGCAAAATCTGGGAAGAACAGTAAAGCGAAGTTCAATAAAATGAGATGTGCTGTGTGGAGTCCCTGGGTTTGTAGATTCTTTTGTTTCCCTAGTCTTCAGATAGCATCTGTCTCTTCAATATGAGCTTGCATCTGTGTCTACTCTGCCCTTTTTATAACTCAGAAGTCATAGTGATATGACTATACTGATATAACTTCATTAACAATAAAAAAGAAAACCCTACTTGCAAATGACATTACATCTACATATGCTTTGTTTTTGCATGTTGTCTAGTTGAAATTCTGGCTGTTATCTTTATGGGCATAGATAGCCAGGTCTTTTCTCCTCTGTAGCCACTGGTCTACAGTTATAGGGGTTAGGAGTCAACACATATTTTGGGGAACACAATTCAATCCATAACAGATGGAGACATTTCAAGCCATCCTCAGATTAAAAAAAAAAAAAAAAAAACACCTCACTGCTGTCAATTCAGATCTGACTCATACAACCCCTCATTGGGTTTTCGAGGTGGTGTCACTATAGAAATAGATTGCCCGATCTTCCTTTCAAGGAGTGGCAATCTACTTCTGTAGCGATACCACCTCGAAAACCCAATGAGGGGTTGTATGAGTCAGATCTGAATTGATGGCAGTAAGGTTTTTTTAAAAAAATAATAACAAGTAGTATATGTCAGAGACAATGGTTAGCAGCTGATCTGAGGTAATGACAGATATAATGAATCCAATTTTATACTACAATAAGCAGCCAATTAGCACCTAAATGCCCACAGAAATCAACAAAAATTATCTAGAAAACAACCCAAATACCGGTCAACAGATGAATGGATAAACAAAAGTGGTACATATATACAATGGAATATTACTTTGTTGTAAAGAAAAACAAAGTTTGAATACATGCTACAACATGTCTTGACCTTGAAAACATAATGCTGAATGAAATAAATCAGTCACAAAAGGATAAATATTGTATGATCTCACTAATATGAAGTACCTAGAATAGGTAAATATATAGAGATCAGAGTTTAATAGTGTTACCAGGGGCAGGAGGGAGGGGAAATGGATGAAATTATCATTTAAGAAGCATTGAGTTTTTGCTTATGGGAATAGAAAATTTGGCAAAGGATATTGGCGATGGTTGCACTACATGATTGATAGAATTCATCTCACTGAATTGTATACATGAAAAACATTGAATTAGCAGATGTTGTATTATCTATATTTTCACAACAACGAAAAATACAAAAAAGAGTTATCTCGTAGATATGGGACCCTGCTTCCTGCTATGAATTTCTCAAGTACACAAAGATACAGCACATTTGAGTTTGCTTAATCCTCAGTTTGAAGACAGTTTTGCCCATCCCTCTTACACTTCTCTTTTCTTCACAAGTAGGGAGAGTGATTTCCTAATCCCTTTTATGAACTACAATTGAATTCTAGTCCTTCCTCCTCTTATTCCTTTGACTGGTGGAACAGGCTGCACTTCCCAATCTGTGCTTTTAACCATGGCTTTGAACCAGTTTTTCCTGGTTCGGTCATGGCTAGTTAAGTGAAACCAGAATGGACTCGGATGCATAAAATGTGGGTATATCGTAATGGGAAAAGTAATGGATTGACAGCCTGCTAGCAACTTAATATCCCTCTTAGAAAACAAGGGAACATGCATGTTGCATGGCAACCAATTTTCTGCATCAGCAGAGTAGGAAACAACGATGCCTTGCTCGAAGATGGTGGCCGACCACACCGCTTTCAATGTGTGTCACTCTCCACAGCCCTGGCAATAATCCAGTCTCCTGAATCAGGCCCCTGGAAAGGCTCACTCTGCTTCCTCGGAGTCTTCCATTTCAGGCTTCAACCCATAATTTTTCCCTTCCTAGTTATCATTCCAGTGCATCCATATTTGACAGATTTGCTCTGTTCTGATTTTGCTGTGCTGTCTATGACTCACCAGTTGGAATCAGTTCAAAGCCCTAATTTCAACTGCAAACTTACTGTTAATCAACAGGAATTTACCCACAAGATAGTGATGAGTAAGGCTGATGTTCTTGAAAGAGTAATTTTTCTTCCCTATGTCAAGCACTTAGAGCTTTCTAGTTCTTTTCTTAAGATAATATATGCCTTAGGGGTGAGGGCATGGGCAGAGGGAGTAGACGATTATACAAACAGAATGAGGAAAAGGAGATATTGCCTAATAGTTCCTGGCTTCGCTTTTCCAAAATCCCAAAGAATAAGATCCTACCTCAGCCACCAACCAAAAGGTTAGTGGTTTGAGTCCACCCAGAGGTCCCTAGGATGAAAGGTCTGATGATCTACTTCTGAAAGTTTGCTTTCATTGAAAACCCTATGGAGTAGCTCTACTCTGACCCACATGGAGGTTAAAGAGATTTTAAATACTTTAGGAAAACATCCAAAGGAAGAGTGCCTAGTGTATAAGGCAGGAGAGAGAACATGAAATGGAGGGAGGAAATCATGATAATTGAAAGGTCAAATGCCCTTAGGGACCAGAAGAAAGTTTCCCTCATCCTGAAGGGGAAAAGGGATGGAGGGGAGGTAACGAAAGCTGGGCTGCAGATGGAGTCCAGGGAAGGGGGCCTACCATGAAGCAAAAGCCCAGATAGCTGTTTGGGGTCCAAAGATTTAGGGCATAAACTTACTTTCCAAAGAGAACTTGTTGGACCAAGAAGGCCCAAGAAAGAGTAGCTGCATGGTGTTTCTAGAAAGGAGTTATAGGGTCTCACAGAGATTTTGGGACCCCAGCATAGATGAGAAGCAACAGAAAGATTTGCATACCTTTCAAGCATCAAAAGAATGTAGTGTATAGAGTCCATAGACCTCTAGGGTCCAGGTGGACAGGAACAAGGGATATTTTAGGAGCAACATATAGATAATTGTATTTAGGGTTAGATGACCATCAAAATTACTTCCCAAAATTGACTACTGGTCACTATATGAACACTCTACTATATTTTTTGCATAAAATGTGTCTGCATAAATAGTTCACATGCACACATGCACAGAACACGTAGGAAACTAACATGTGAGAGGCTTGCATGGTCTGCAAAAAACTGTGTAACGTGTGACTCTTCAGAGGCAGAAGGGATAAATGAGGAATTAACTTTCCACCTCTCAGCGGAATAAAAGCAGAAAAAGCCATTTCTGTTTGAGTCAATTCTGACTCATACCGACCCTATATGACAGAGTAGAGCTGCCTCGAAGGGTTTCCAATGTTGCGATCATTATGAAAGCCACATCTTTCTCTCACTGAGCAGCTAGTGAGCTTGAGCCACCAACCTTTTGGTTAGCAACCAAATGTTTAACCACTGTGCCACCAGGGCTCCTTCTCAGCAGAATACTAAAAATCAAACCAAACCCATCACTGTTGGGTTGGATCTGATTCATAACGACCCTATAGGACAGAGTAGAATTGCCCCATAGAGTTTCCAAGACTATAAATCTTCATGGAAGCAGACTGTCTCATCTTTGTCCTGCTGAGCAACCGGTGGGTTTGAGCTGCCAACCTTTTGCTTAGCAGCTGAGCTCTTAACCACTGCACCACCAGAGCTCCTTTCTCAGCAGAATAGGATCTAATGAAAATAAATTAACTCACGTTAATAAAAAATTAATGCTCTGTTTCTTACACTTTTGAGTTAACACAGATGTCACAGAAAACCCTTCTCCTAGATCAGTGATTCTCAACAGGTTTGACCTCCAAGGTACAGTTGACAATATCCAGAGACATTTTTGGTTGTCATAATGCAAGGAGTGGGGTTGCGGGGGAAGGAGACCCTGGAGGGGTGGTGGTCCTGCGATCCGACGGATAGAGGTCAGGATGCAGCTTAACATCCTACAATGCCCAGTAAAGAATTATCTGGACTATGTCAATAGCGCCAAGTTTGAGAAACCCTGTCTTTGAATATTGAAAAAGATGTCTTACTCTTATACCAACACTTTCTGTCCCACCCAGTTCAAATGATTGAAGGAATCAAGAAGGTAACAAACAGTGGGACTAAGCTCAGAAGCTAGAAAGTATAGATATAGGGCAGTGGTGAGGGAAGACAGAAAATAGGGGAACAGAGACCACTGTAGGCACTTACTATGCTGGGTTCTGTGTCAAGTGCCTTACATGTGTTGGCTCAAGTGATCCTTGAAAATCCTCTCAGTTGTTTAAATTTGCAACAGTAAAGAGAAGAAAACAGACTAGAGAAGGAATTGCTCCTTGAGTCAGGGGATTTAACTGGTTTATTAGCAAATTCCCCTAAAAGGTCATGTTCTTTCTTTGTCAAAGCCCATGGGGAGCTCAGCATGCAGTCTTTTCACTGAATGTTGAGGGGATTTAACTGGTTTATTAGCAAATTCCCCTAAAAGGCCACGTTCTTTCTTTGTCAAAGCCCATGGGGCGCTCAGCATGCAGTCTTTTCACTGAACGTTGTGGTGAGGATGGTAGGGAAGATGCCAGGCAGATACTGTAGAAAGACCCCTGGAGGGGGAAGGAGCCAGAAGCTGAGGAAAGAGAGGAGTCCAGATTCTTCTGCAGCTTGTCCATGGCTTCCTGGGTGAGTTTGTGCCCCCCTTCAGACCAAACCCCTTGATCTGAAATGGGTTCCAAACTCATCCCGGGATCCTAAGACAAGAGGCTTGCACTTAGTTATCTCTGTTTCCCTCTAGTTTCTAGAACTAAGCCAGCTTTCTAAGAGCAGTTCCTAACTTCCTTCTTCACTAGTAATGGTCATGTGTGCAATTCGGTGCCCAACCCCTGACCCCAATCAAGTGCTTCTGGGTTCCTCCTGGGTGCCCCCCAAGAGGAGGAAGCTTGCAGAATGGAGCTGTGCCGTTGTTTCAGCAGGCTCTGGTCTTGTCACTGGCTGCTTCCAGAGCTTAAAGAGGCTCAAGGTCTCTTGAAACCATCAGAATGTGAGTTTGTGTGAGTCTTGAACGTTCTTTTTGCTTCCCTCTCTAATTTTGCCAACTCCCTAGAAATTTTCTGGAAGATTAGAGAGAGTGGCCAGAGGAAGAAGTAGGCAGTAATTAAGCAGTGAGTGCCAAAAAGCTGCTTGAACCTGATGCCTACCCAGGACCTGATGAATTAGAAAAAAGAGATAGATACATAAAATAACAAAAAGGTATTTTGTGTATTTTATTATTACTTTTCTTTTCTTTTTTTTTTTTTTGGTTAGGTATATATTAGCGAGTGCTCCTTGAAAGCAATGTAACCATTATTACTATAATAACCCACTCAGTCCTTAAAATGAGATTAAGATTTATTCAGGAAAAAGAAAAAGTTGCCTGTTGAATGCAAGCAGACACCAGCCACGTAAGCAAGAACTCATGACTCCAACGAAAGAACTTTGAACAAAGATAGATACAGTCCAGGGAACAAAGAAATTACAATACAGTCATCTGATTGGTCAGTCTTTGACTGAGGTCACGAGGGGGATGGATTTGTTGTTGTTGTTGTTAGGTGGCGTTGAGTCAGCTCCGACTCACAGCGATCCTATGGACAACAGAACCAAACACTGCCCGGTCCTGTGCCAGCCTCACAGCCACTGTGTCAGTCCATCTCACTGAGGGTCTTCCCCTTTTTTGCTGACACTCCACTTTACCAAGCATGATGTCCTTCTCCAGGGAATGGTCCCTTCTGAAAACATGACCAGAGTAGGTCAGACAAAGTCTGGCCATTCTCACTTCCAAGGAGCATTCCGGCTGCACTTCTTCCGGGACAGATTTGTTAGTTCTTATGGCAGTCCATGGGACTTTCAGTATTCTTCCCCAGCACCCCAACTCAAAAGCATCAACTCTTCTTCAGTCTCTCTTATTCATTGTCCAACTCTCACATGCATATGAGGCAACTGAAAATACCATGGCTTGGGTTACGAGCTCCTTAGCCTTCAAAGAGACATGTTTGCTCTGCAGCACTGTAAAGAGGTCTTTTGCAGCAGATTTTCCCAGTACAATATGTCTTCTGATGTCTTGACTACTGCTTCCATGGGTGTTGATTGTGGAATCAAGTCATATGGTTTGCACTGGCCAATTCTTTGAGAAGTGGCTGGCCCCTTCCTTCTTCCAGGTCTGTCTTAGTCTGGAAGCTCCACTGAAACTTGTCCACCTTGGGTGACCTTGCTGGTATTTGAAATAATGGTGGCATAGCCTCTAGACCCATAGCAACACACAAGCTACCACAGTATAACAAACTGACAGATGAGTGGTGGGGAGGTTGGATTAAGGGTGGGCAATGGACTTCTATTGAATAATTGAGTATAGAGGCTTACACCGATTGATTTCAGGTAGTAATTACAGTGATTTTCAGTCATACTCACATGTCCTTCGGTGGGATCATAAAACATCACTGGTTGATGTTTAAACAGTTTTAATTAGATGCTGCAGAAATCTGTAACAATCATTTTGGTACCAGGTCCGCATTTCTCAGAAACAGCTTTTTAAAACAAAAACCCATTAAGTTGCCTAGGAAACTTTAGATAAGGCCAACTCCAAGACACCTTCAAAACAATTCTCCTTGTTACGTCCTTGTCATGAAGAAATATTTCTTGGGCTCACTTGATACAAAAGACAGCTGAGTCAATTTTGCTTCCCTTAGAGGGTATTCTTTTCATGTCTTGACTTGTCCATACCGAAAAATTACTTCTTAGTTTTTATGGCTTCTGATATTTAACAAGGTTACATGACAAGAACTTGTGAAAACTTTGAGCTGATTCAGTTGAATGCAGCAAAATCCTTGTCATGATATGGTTTATTGGTCCATTTATGAGGATTTTCATTTTCTTTACGTTGAGGTGTAATACATACTGAAGGCTCTAGTCTTTCATCTTCATTAGTAAGTACTTCAAGTCTTTTTCACTTTCAGCAAGCTAGTCATCTGCATATTTCAAGTTTTTAAAAGTCTTCTTGTAATCCTGATGCCATATTCTTCTTCATATAGTTCTGTACCTTGGACTATTTGCTCAGCATACAGACTGAACAAGTATGGTGAAAGGATACAACCTCGATATACACCTTTATTGATTTTAAACCATTCAGTATCCCCTTGTTCTGGTCAAATAACTGCCTCTTGGTCTATGTACAGGTTCCTCTTGATCACAATGAAGTGTTCTGGAATTCCCATTCTTTGCACTATTATCCATAATTTATTATGATCCACACAGTCAAATGCCTTTGCATAGTCAATAAAACACAAGTAAACATCTTTCTGGTCTTCCCTGCTTTGAGCCAAGATCCATCTGACATCAGCAAAGATATCCCTTATTCCATGTCCTCTTCTGACTATGGCTTGAATTTCTGTTAGGTCCCTGTCTATGTGCTGCTGCCTTGTTTTTGAATCATCTTCAGCAAAATTTTACGTGTGTGATACTGTCATGAATTGAATT
This sequence comes from Orycteropus afer afer, assembly GCF_000298275.1. Lineage (NCBI taxonomy): Eukaryota > Metazoa > Chordata > Mammalia > Tubulidentata > Orycteropodidae > Orycteropus > Orycteropus afer. The sequence continues at coordinate 387,896 of NW_006922209.1, forward strand.
GTGTCCCCAAAGACATGCATCAACTTTTCTGGGCAAGTTGATTGTCAGTGGCTTGGCAGTTATGTAATGGTACCCCATGATCTCATAAGCCAATCAGTTGTAAGAGGATTAAGGTGGGACACAACACCCTTGATCCTGTCACAGCCCAGATCCAATGTGCGGGGAGTATCTCTGGGAGAGAAAAGGAGCAGAGAGGACCCACTACCACCAAGAAAGAAGAGCCGGGAGCAGAGCATATCCTTTGGACCCAGGATCCCTGTGTTAGGATCCTCCTAGAACCAAGAGATACACACAGAGAAAGTCTCCCCCTAGTGCCGATGCTCTGAATTCAGACTTCTAACACCCTAAGCTGTGAGAGGAACCTGGACACAGAACAAATGGATACTGCATAGTTTAAAATCAGAAAGGGTATGTGTCAGGGTTGTATCCTTCCACTATACTTATTTAATCTGTAAGCTGAGCAAATAAGCCAACAAGCTTGACTATATGAAGAACTCAACATCAGGATTGGAGGAAGACTCTTTAACAAGCTGCAGTATGCAGATGACACAATCTTGCTTGCTGAAAATGATGATGACTTGATGCACTTACTGTTGAAGATCAAAGACTACAGTCTGCAGTGTGGATTACACTTCAATGTAAAACAAAAATCCTAACAATTGGACCAATAAGCAACATTACAATAAATGGAGGAAAGATTGACATTGTCAGGGATTTCATTTGACTTGGATCCACAATCAACACCCATGGAGACAGCAGTCGAAAAATCAGACATCAAATTGCACTGGGCCAACCTGCTGCAAAAGACCTCTTTAAAGTGTTAAGAAGCAAAGATATCACTTGGAAGACTAAGGTGGGCCTAACTCAAACGATGGTATTTTCAATAGTCTCATTTGCATGTGAAACCTGGACAATGAATGAGGAAGACTGAAGAAGAACTGATGCTTTTGAATTGTGATGTTGGTGAATACTGAAAATATCATGGACCGGGCAGTGTTTTGTTCTGTGGTTGCTGAGTTGGAATCAACTCCACAGCACCTAACAACAGCGAGAAGAGCAAACAAGTCTGTCCTGGATGAAGTGCAGCAGGAATGCTCCTGGGAGGCGAGAATGGCCAGACTCTGTCTCACCTGCTTTGGTCATGTTGTCAGAAGGGACCAAAGCCTGGAGAAGGATGTCATGCTCAGTAAAGTAGAGGGTCAGCACAAAAAGAGAAGACCTTCAATGAGATGAACTGACACAGTGGCTGAAGGATGGGCTCAAGCAGAGCAAGGATTGTGAGGCTGGCTCAGGACTGGGCAGTTTCATTCTATTACACATAGGGTCACTCACTGTGAGTCGGAGCCAACTTGAAGGCAAGTAACAATGACAACAACAACAAACTGTGAGGGAATAAATTTCTGTTTGTTAAAGCCATTTACTTGTGGTATCTCTGTTGTAGTAGGACTAGATATCTAAGACAGAATGTGGTACTGAAAGAATGGGATGCTACTCTAACAGATACCTAAATTGTGGAAGTAGTTTTGCAATATTGGGCAATGAGTTGAGACTGGAAGGGTAGGAAGAGTGGGCAATCTACTTCCATAGTAATACTGCCTCAGAAAACCAAAGAGGGGTTGCTATGAGTCGGGTCCAACTCGATGGCAATGAGTTTGGTTTCTCTGGTTTTAATAGTAAGGACCTAGACTACTTGAAGAGACTGTTGGTTGACATATGGATGTAAAAGGTAACTCTGGTGAAGACTCAGAAGGACACTAGGAAGGTTGTAACACCAGAGATGCTACAGATGGCAAGAAGCAGTGGCAAAGAAATGGCCACAGCACAACCAGAAACCAGTGCAAGAGGGCACAGGAGTCAACCCATGCAATGAGAGAGCTGAGTGCCTTCGGTCAGGGGGCTCCTGGGCGGAGTGGATGTCTTAGGGCACTCGTCCACAGAGTTATGCATGTTGACCCATACAGTGAGGCAGCTGGGTGCCTTTGGGCTGAGGCTTCTGGGCAGAGTGGAGTGCCTCTAGGCACTTATGCATAAAGCTAAAGAGCTTTGCAACACTTACCAGAAAAGGGCAGAGGCCAAGGTGACAGCTTTGAGAGATCAAGGAAAGAGATAGCAAAACTTTAAGGGACAAGGAAAGTGGGAAGCAGAGCTCCCTCAGTCTGAAAGGGTAGGGCCACAGCCTCGGAGGTTTCAAAGGGTGGAACCACCACAGCCTCCTTGGTTTCAAAGAGTCAGATCTTCACTAACTAGGTTCCAGAATGTGCCGCTGCCCTTCATGAGTGCCAGTGGGATGGAACCAGATCCACTGAGCAAAGCTCAGGAGACAGGGCTGCTATGCCCAGGGGGCAGAAAAATGGGGCCTGCTGGGCCAGCGGGGTGAGGTCATCTCTTACATGGACTAGGAGAATGGGGCTGCCCAACACTGAGGGAGTAGATTTGCCCTTCCAGTGGTCCTGGAAGGTAGAAATGAAGCCCAGTATCAAGGAGAATCCAGAGACTGTGGCCAATACACAAAGGCTGGAGGGCAAGGTCATTGCCTAGATGGTCTCAAAGAACACAGGATTGTTTTTAAGCCTTAAAAACCAAGGTAAATTGCTGTGCTGCATTCTTGGTCTCCCTTGATGCCATTATCCCTTCTTTCTATCCAATTTTCCCCATTTGTAATGGAATTTTCTACCTTGTGCCTGTTGCACCATTGTCCTTTGGAAACAGATTTGTATTCCAGATTCACAGATGAAGAGGAATTGACCCCAGGATCGATTTGGGACTTGGAATTGATTTAAGATTTGGGGATGATATGATGGGGTGAAAGTGTTTTGCATGTGGCAAGGACATCAATTTTGGGGAATCAAAGAGTGGAATATCATGGATTGAATCATGTCCTCTAAAATGCTGTCAACTTGGCTAAGGCATGATTCTCAGTGGTTTTGGCAGTTATGCAGTGATGTAATGTGGCATTATATAAGGATACCCTCATGATGTGAGTACTCATGCTGAAAGTACCGTGGACTGCTAAAAGAACTAACAGATCTGTCCTGGAGGAAGTGCAGCCAGAATGCTCCTTGGAAGCAAGAATGGCCAGACTTCGTCTCACCTATTTTGGTCATGTTGTAAGAAGGGACCATTCCCTGGAGAAGGATGTCATGCTTGGTAGGGTGGAGGGTCGACGAAAGAGGGGGAGGCCTTCAAGGAGATGGATTGATATGGTGGCTGCGATGATGGGCTCAAGTATAGCAGGGATTGTGGGACTGGCGCGGGATCGGGCAGTGTTTCGTTCTGCTGTGCATGGGGTCGCTATGAGTCGGAAAGGACTCGACGGCACTTAACAACACAACATGATGTGACAAGCCAGTCAATTGTAAGAGAATTAGAATGGGATGTAAGACCCTTAATCCTGTCACAGTCCAGATCCAATGTAAGGGTTGTTTCTCTAGGGAGTGTCCTGAACAACCTTTTATCTTACAAGAGATAAAAGGAGAGATAAGTGAGCAGAGAGGAGAGAACTACTGCCACCAGGAAAGAAAAACCAGTAGTGACTGCACTCTTTGGACCTAGGATCCCTGTGCTAGGATCCTGCTAGGACCAAAAGGCACACAGAGAAAAAGCCTTCCCCTAGAACCAGAGGTCTGAATTTGGACTTCTAGCCTCCTAAACAGAATAAATTTCTGTTTGTTAAATCCATTTACTTGTGGTATTTCTGTTATGGCAGCACTAGATATTAAAACAAATATTAATGGTATTGTTTGATAATTTCCACATTCTGTTGGATCACCTTTCTTTGGAATGGGCACAAAGAGATATCTCTTCTGTTGGCCAGGAAGCTGTCTTCCAAATTTCTTGGCATAGATAAGTACATGCTTCCAGCATTGCATCATTTGTTGAAGCATCTCAATTGGTATTCCATGAATTTCCTTGAACTGCTTCCATGAGTCTTTGATTTTCTTCACTCTTCTTTACTCCTAGTGAGGACACATCAATAGTTACATCTTAGATAGTGGTTCTCAAGCTTTTAAGACCCC
>NW_006922209.1:392976-394505 GCF_000298275.1 Orycteropus afer afer
CAGCTCTACTAATATACCTGGGGATTCTTACAGAACATACAAATATACTTGTAGAAACATTGTCTGCCAACCCTATACATGGTCATGGACACACTACCCCCTGCATAGACATACCTAAAAGTTCAGCCTGTCCACCCATCTATCCACCCATATATCCATGTTTGCCTTCATTGACAACACAATACTGTACATACATCTTTGTTGTCTGTACCTTCCATGTACCTCTCCATATCTTCTTCTTCCTCAATGCCACCATGTTGATCCCTTACATTTGATACATTGCCCTTCTCTTCACCCAAATCAATACTTGTCTCTACCTATCTAACATTGTTCACTCCCCTCCCCTCCCAACCCTTGTAACCAACAAAGAAAGTTTCCTTCCATATAGAAATCTTTCCTTGACTTTTTACAATAATGGACTAATACAATATTTATCCTTCTGTGATTGACTTATTTCACTCAGCATAATGTCCTCCAAGTTCATCCACGTTATGTGGTGTTTTGCAGATTTTACATTATTCTTTAGGGCTGCATAGTATTCCATTGTATGTATGTACCATAGTTTGGTTATCCATTCTTCTGTTGATGGACACCTAGGTTGTTTCCATCTTTTTGCTGTTGTAAATAGTGCTGTGATGAACATGGGTATGTATTTATCTGTTCTTGTCCTGGCTCTCATTTCTTTAGGATATATACCTAATAATGGGATTGCTGAGTCAAATGGTATTTCTAATTCTAACTTTTTAAGGAATCACCATACTGTTTTCCACAGTGCTTGTATCATTCTACAGTTCCACCAGCAGTGTATGAGTCCCAATCTCTCCGCATCCTCGCCAGCATTTCTTATTTTCTGTCTTGTTGAACTTTGCTACTAGTGCTGGGGCAAGATGGTATCTCGTTGTTTTGATTTGCATCTGTCTGATGGCTAATGATTGTGAACATTTCTTCATATGTTTGTTGGCCGCCTGAATATCCTCTTTCATGAAGTGTCTATTCATATCTTCTGCCCATTTTAAAATTGGACTATTTGTCTTTTTGTTGTTGAGGTGTTGGAGTTTTCTATAAATTCTAGAAATAAGTCCCTTGTCAAATATAGCATTGTCCAATATTTTTCCTCAATCTGTAGGTTTTCTTTTGGAAAAGTCTTTGGAAACACATACAAATTTAATTTTCAGAAGGTTCCATTCATCTAGTTTATGTTTTACTGTTTGTGCATTTTGGATTATGCTTGATAGTCTATTTATGCCACATATTCCAAAAACCAAAACCAAACCCACTGCTGTCGAGTTGGATACAACTCATAGCGACCCCTCCTTGAGTTTCTGAGGCAGTATCACTATGGAAGTAGATTGCCCAATCTTCCTTCTGAGGAGTGGCTGGTGGGTTTGAACCGTCAGCCTTCTGGTTAGTAGTCAAATGCCTTAGGCCCTATGGCACCAGAACTCCTTGCCCCTAATTTTGCCCCTACTTTTTCCTTGAGGAACTTTATGATTTTAGATTTCACATTTAAGTCTTTGAGCCATCTGGAG
>NW_006922209.1:397716-399146 GCF_000298275.1 Orycteropus afer afer
AAAAAAAAAAAAAAAAATCAGGGCAAGGCAGGGCAGGGCACCCAGGCTCTGGCTGAGCACACAGACTGGGATGGAATTCCTGCTGGCCCAGAAAATGGGTGGGAGTGAGAGATGGCTGCACCTCCGTTCAAGAGAGTATGGGGTATAAGAGTAACAAGGGAAATATCGCGCCTTTCTAGTCATGAGTGTCTGGAATGTCCTTGCGGTTCCTGGCAGGTGGAGCCTATTATGAGAGAACACTGTCGTTTTAAATATCCAAAATTGTCAAACAGCTTGTAAACATTCAAAATGGCTACATCTTCTGGACAGGCAAAAGTCCACAGCTCACCCCATCTCCCTCTTCACTGTTTCCCCTTTTATTCACCGGCCACCAGTGCGGTCCTCCATGCAGCCCCTGGATAGCAGGACTGATTTTTAGGTTAATTCTTAGGTTCTAACCCCACTTCGCAATATCCAAGCCGTCTGTGCCATCAGGATCACTGACAGACCGCAGCTCTGTATGTCTCCTTTTTTGGTGTTTTCATGCAGGTTCTTCTACTAGTTGGAGTTTAGTCTACTTTTATATCCTCCTATATCCTTCCTTTCAAAGCTTAGGGTACCAGGATTATCCTCTGTATCTGTGTTAATTGGTTCCCCTTTTCTTTGTTGAAGAGGGTGTGTGTAGTTTGTCTTCTTATTCCACCATCTTACTGGAAACTCCCCACACCCACTCTCTGTACATTTTTGTGGCTAAGAAGTTATTATAATTTGGCCCCCTGTTAGCTCTATTACATATGTGGACGTTTTTATAGCACATACTAATATGTGTGTAGAAATATGATCTGTCAGACCTATATATGGTCTTGAGCATATGCCCATTTGCCCGCCTATGTATGATTATCTTGCCCATTTGCCTATGTGCCTGCCCCCTGCCAGCGAGTCAATTCTGATTCATAGTGACCCCCATTGGGTGTCCAAGACAGTAAATCTTTACAGGAGTAGATTCCCTAGTCTTCCTTCCATGGAGTGGCTGGTGGGTTTGAACTGCCAGCCTTCTGGTTAGCAGACAAATGCCTTAGACCCTGTGCCACCAGAGCTCCTTACCCATAGATTAATGCTTGTTATTACTGACAATGCTGAATAATGTATGTAATAATATTTATCTTTGTTATCTGTACCTCTTGTGCACTCTCCATATCTTCCCTTTCCTTAGTGATATTGTGCTGTCCACCTGCTTTCAGTATATAGCCTTTTCCTTCACCTAAATCAATACCTGGCTCTTACCTAGCTAGCCATTTTCCCTCTCCTCCCCTTCTATACATGGCAACCAACAAGAAAGATTCTTTCTATGTGTAAACCTTTCCATGACTTTTTATAATAGTGGACTCATATAATATTGGTGGTGTAGTGCCTAAGGCATTTGACTGCTAACCAGAAGGCTGGTGGTTCAA
>NW_006922209.1:399651-408888 GCF_000298275.1 Orycteropus afer afer
GGGTTTGAACCGCCAGCCTTCTGGTTAGCAGTCAAGTGCCTTAGACACTATGCTACCAGAGCTCCTGCAGTGAACATGGGTGTGCATATATCTATTCATGTCCTAGCTCTCACTTCCTTAGGCTATATACTTAGTAGTGAGATTGCTGAATCAAATTATATTTCTATTTCAAGTTTTTAAAGAAGTGCCATATCATTGTCCACAGTAGTCATACCATTTTACAGTCTCACCAGCAGTATGTAAGAGTTTCAATCTCTCCACATTTTTACCAGCAATTGTTGTTTGCTGTCTTGAACTTTGCTATTCTTGCTAGGGTGAGATGCTATCTCATTGTTTTGATTTGTATCTCTTTAATAGTTAATGGGGAGCTCCAGTAGCATAGTGGCTAAGGCACTGGACTGCTAACCAGAAGGCTGGCAGTTCAAACCCACCAGCCATTCCTTGGAAGGAAGATGGAGCAATCTACTTCCTTAGTGATATGGCCTCAGAAACCCAAGGAGGGGTTGCTATGAGTTGGGTCCAACTCGACGGCACATAACAACAACAACAACAATAGCTAATGATCAAGAGCATGTCTTCATGTATTTGTTGGCCACCTGAATATGTTCTTTGGTGAAATGTCTCTTCATGTCCTCTGCCCACTTTTTGATTGGATTGTTGGTCTTTTTGATGTTGAAGTGTTGAAGTTTTCTGCAAATTTTAGGGATAAATCTCTTGTTGGATAAGTTGTTGCCAAATATTTTTCCCAATCTATAGACTCTCTTTTCCCTTTTTTTTTTTTTTTTTTTGAGAAATCTTTTAGTGTACATAAGAATTAATTGAGCCTCAGTTTCTTAATTTGTTAAATAGTGTAACAATACTGACTCTGGAGATTTGCTATCAACCAGGATCACTGGTCTGATGGAGACTAGTGAAATCTCTTTGACTATAGCCCCTAGTCATTCTTCTGGTCTGAAATGGAATTCACTCCCATGGCCAAACAACAGACAGGCCTACAAGGTGGACAATAACGCCGGGAAGGTGTACTTCTTAGAATAATCAACCAGGGGAGATCAGCACAGGGCAAAAGTTAGGAAGGCAGGGATGCATAGGAAAGGACACAGGGAAAAGGTAAGCACAGGGAGGAAGTGGGAAAAGAGCTGTTACTTTATGGGGATTGCAATCAATGTCATGAAACAAAATGTGTATGAACTGTTGAATGGAAAACAAACTTGCTCTGTAAACTTTCACCTAAATCACAATAAAAAAGTTAAAAGAAAAGACATTGAGGGTCCTAGAAGAATGCAGACTTATCTAATAACATGGAGCTAGTGAGTACGGGGATGGCAACTCACACACACAGCTGAGTGACTTCCATGCTCTCCCAGCTGGTTCTGTTTGTGATTTGTCTGGAGATCCTAGGAGTTTAGTAAAAAGGAAGTACAGGCACATTTCACAAATCTGCAATCTGTAAGTATTTCACACATGACTTCCCGTGTATTCGTAAATAGTGCACTAAGGAAGAGCTGAGGGTTTCAGAAGATGAAGACAATTAGGAAACGCTGGCGATACTGTATGAGAACACAGAGCTAAAATTTTCTGGGGACTTCTGAGATCTCACCTGGAACCAACGAGCTGGTCCACAGGGGCAGGTAAGAAATGCAGAGAGATTTTCTCAAGTCCTTGGCTGTGACCTCATTAGAGGGGTTCTTTGACTTGAAGTTCCTTTAGAGCAGTTAAGAGACATGAGAGCATTGTGGGAAAAGAATGGGCAGGAAGAAGGAGTATCTGGTTTTAATTGTTTCTGCTGCTTTCTAACTCTATGATTTTGGTGAGTCACTTGCCCAAAGTCACATAATAGGTAGAGGTAGAGCACTAGTGTCTTCAGCTGCTCGCAGAAGAACAGACTTGGGAGTCAATGGGCTGAGGTTGGTGCAAGAAAAAGAGATTTAAGCAAAGCTCATCAAATAATACCACAGGCAACTTGATCTTTAAAGCAATCAAGTGATGGGTCCAGACCTTGAACCTAGGTCTGTGGTTCTTCCCTCATACCATCACACACAGCTATCTCTCAGACTGAATAAATGGAGATGCAAAGTGGTCATTGTTGGGAAGGAAGTAGGACAGGATAGAAAGGGGTGGCATGATTTAGTAAATTTTGCAAAAGTTGAGATTCAGGGATAACTGGGGTCAAATGCTTGTTCAGCAACTTCCCATTGTGTGAATTTGGCTCAGTGATAATTACATCCACAAATATTTCTTCAGCATTAGCTCCATACCATCATATATGCAAAGCATGTATTATTTCCATTCATAACATACTTTCTGATTAGGGGTTTCCATAACTATTACACCATTTTAATAACCAACTAATTAGCTGACATTTGGATTGTTCTAAGTATTGAAGCCACTATAGGATAATGTCTAACAAAAAAATAATAACAACAAAAATAACTAGGATTAATGCTAATAAATTATACTAAACTAAACTAAGTAGGCAGAGTTAGAGAGTCTGAGCAGTACAGAACCAGAACAGGAAAAAATGGAAACAAGACTCATCATATCTCATGACTGGTGAAGGAGAGTAAGGGTGAAATTCATTCAACACTTGACAATTCAGTCATCATACGTGGGACTAGGGGAAATGGAGATTGCCCTTGTATTGCAAACAGTCTTATGGGATCTTTTGCCTCTGAACATTGGGACCTCTCAAGATTCATGCTGGTGCCTTCTTAGGATGTGTTTATTACCTGTAATGGATAGACTATGCCAAATACTATAGAAAAATCCTCATGAAACCAAGGTTTTAAGGTTTTCCAACTCCATACTACTAGCCTCTTTCTCCAAAGGACAGATCACCTGTGGACTAGTGGGCTTACAATTTCGGGAGGCCAGATCCTGGGAGTACTATACATTTTAAGTCAAATGGTGGAGAGAAATTTTTTTTTTCTTCCAGAATTGACAGCACTGTCATGATACCACAGCACATGCCCAGTGAGTCTGTCGTGGTCCTCACACCAAATGGCTTCAAGTTTCCCCAAACAGAGCAACCCACACCCACCAACCAAGGACAGGTTAGCTTGATGAAACATCTAAAGACAGAGATCAAAGTTCTTGGGGTGAGTACAAATCAGAAGAGATTTGGTTTGGGGGAGTACAGCAGGAAGGGACCATACATGTCTTGGGCCTGGCAATCCACTGCAACCTGGAGACTCTTAAATTTTGCCGAAGGGACTCCAAGATGATCTGGAGACAATAGAAGCCACCTGGAGAGCTATGTGAACCTCTCCAGACTTTCACCATATGAGGTGCCATTTAAAAATATCCTTTCCTGTATCTTGAATATGAGCTTTTGAGGTTTTGGTTTTTAGTGTTGTTTTTGTGTTTTTTCAATACAATGTATGTGTGTGTGTGTGTGTGTGTGTAAAATTGCAAAAATACAAAAACAGTGAGTGTATATACACACATATATATTCACATTATACACACACACACACACACACATAGTGTAGTGCCTAGAGACACCAAAGGAATGCATAGGAGCTCTGGTAGCATAGTGCCTAAGGCACTTGACTGCTAACCAGAAGGCCGGCAGTTCAAACCAATCAGCCACTCTTCAGAACGAAGGTTGGGCAACCTACTTCTATAGTGATACTACCTCAGAAACCCAAGGAGGGGTCGCTATGAGTCAAGGCTGACTCGACAGCACATAACAACAACAACAATAGTGTAGTGCCTAAGGCACTTGACTGCTAACCAGAAGGCTGGAGGTTCAACCCACCAGCCCCTCCTCAAAAGGAAGATTGGGCAACGTACTTTCGTAGTGATACCACCTCAGAAACTCCAGGAGGGGTCACTATGAGTCAGGTCTGACTTGTTGGCAAATAACAACAACAGACACACACACATGTGTGTGTGTATATATATATATATATATATATATATATATATATATATATAAGGTACACCTACTCCTCATTTACCAACTATCTCATTATCAAACATTTTGCATTTATGACAAGAGTAAAAACTCTACTATCTGACTATTTTGTGCATTAACCACATATATTTGGCAGTAGCAAATGCCGTGGTGTAAGGTGAGAGTGATGCTGGCTGTGATAGTTAAGGTTACGTGTCAACTTGGCTGGGCCATGATTCTCAGTGATTTGTCAGTATATAATGATAAATTTTAGCAGTTTGTAATGATGTAATTTGGTGATTATGTAACAATATAGTCAGCCTCCATTTAGTGATCCGATGTGGCTATCCTCCATTTTCATATAACACCTATTTTCACATAATGACTTAGTCTTTGGAACTTAACCTTGTCAATAAGTAAGAAGGGAGTGTATATATTTCTCTTCTACAAACACAATGGTGGTAAATAGGAGAGACTGGAGGCTGGCATATGTGAAACTCCCTCACTATTCTCCCGCACAAGCCCTCTCCATCTCTCCATCGTGTGCCCCTCCCCTCTCCTTTCTTTTTAATAACTTTGGTTCATGTGGGGAAACAAAAAGTTATGGTGATAAATAGTTACATATGTTTTCTGTAGTTTCTCCTATGTATTCTTCAATTATGTGCTTAATAATCCAATTGATTTTTCAAAGGGAATTTTTTTTTTTTCTCACTGCAAATTACTGGAAAAAAAATAACTTCCTCTTCCCATTTCCTCTTTTTATTTTGAGAACAGAAGTGATATCTATCTTGTGTTTGTCTCTTCCCATCCATTGCAGATACTCTATTAAGTAAGTGAAGGGAGATGAGAGGAAAGTATATATCTAGGACTGGGAAGAAAAATACACAGGTCCAGTTTTTAGAATTATCTCTGCACCAGTCTCCTCTGTTTGATCAGGCTTCAGAACCTTGTGAGACTGGTTACGTTGCTTCACATATACAGTAAAGTTGATGACTGTGAGTCTTACATGATGTAAGATCTGGAAAACTGCTCAATCGATGTTAATAGAGCTATAATTCTCTGAGGTAAGGGGAATGTCAGGGAGGAAAACATCACCTCCTGTGGTAGAGCTTCAAGCTCTTCAACAACAGGAACATGGGTTGAGGAGCCCAACAAGGGGCCAAGGTCCATGTTGATGTGCCCCGTGGTATCTGAAGGATGTAGGTAGGGGTTTCCACACTGCCAGCACTCAAAAGAATGTGAAAGCTCTGGTACCCTCCGTTCCTGTAAGATATGGGAGTAAGAGCTGAGAGTTACTAACAATGGACTCGGAGTACTAGGAAAAATAGCCCAGCACTCTTCATGAATTAGGAACAAAGTTTTTGAGACGACAAGGGCTTGAGAGGCAGAAATTCCTGAAGGTTTGCTGAGTACTCAACAGACAGTACAAAACTGTTGTGTGTGTCTGTGGGTGGGTGGATGAGGGGCAGGGCAGAACAGCATCCCCTACATAATGTCTTTCCAGATTCCTCATTCTCGAGTTTCACAGTGTCTGCATCCTTGCTGAGGTCTTGCAGACAATGACAATAGTTGGACATTTTGTGAGGGGTGAAGAGGCTCTGATCTTACAAATGCTGTTCTTGTTTTTTTTGTTGTTGTTGTTTTTGTTTTTTTAACCTCAATCTCCTTTCTTCTCCCAACAGACTATCCAGATCCTGTGTGGGTTGATGGTGTTCAGCTTGGGACTCATTTTGGTATCTTGTCCCTTCTCTCCTCAATTCACTCCAGTGTTTTCCACCTTGTTGAAGGCTGGCTACCCATTCACAGGTGCCTTCTGTGTGAGTAAACTTCCTAGGAGGACAGGATGGGGTGGAGGTGGGAGGAAGAAGCCAATAGTTTAGACTGTTCATCTGTCACTTTCCTACGTTTCTATCCTTCAGGAGCAAGGGGTCAAGGGATAAATCTCATTCTCCTGTGTTTATAGCCCTGGGATGGATTGAGTAGGGTGAGAGGACAAGAATCTTCTGATTTGAGACCGATTTCTTAACTAATTCAAATAATCATTTCTTTTGAAGATCAGTTTACTTTTCACCTCACATTCTTCAGCTATGATGAGGCTAGTGTCTTCTCTCCACATTTAGAGAAAAGTCCATGAAATAGGAGAAAGTTGGGGAAAATGTTTCTGTACAGAAAAATGGCACCAGGGAAAGACACCACACACATGTAGAGAAGCTATGCTGATGTTTGTGAGAACTATGGGGGAAACAGCATTTCCAGTTCTGAGCCTTTGGAAAATGCTTTTTGCTGCATTTTGTGGCATTCAGAGAAGGTCAAACAGATGTTCATACTTCAGTGATGGGCTGGAAATTCTTCAGAGACAGATGCATGTCTGGGGTGAAGGGAATTTAGTGGTTGTTTTGTTTGGAGCCATTTTCTTCTAGATAGATGTGGTTGAATCTTTCTCATAATTAAGTTTCTTATTCATAGTTTACCATCATCTTCCCACCACATATCACTAGCTATCTTTTACTACACCTTTTTTATCTTTTGATCTGATGCACCCAGAAGTTCACCTTTTACTCTACTCTACCTTTTATTGGCTAAACTCAACACTTTCTATTTCACCAGTTTTCTCCCAATGTCCTTTCTCCTATGCCAAGATCTCCTCAAGATGCTACAAAACACTTAGCAGCTATATCTCCTGAGATTCTTCAAGACTGTTAACAATTTCTCATACTTTCCTTGTCTTTGATAACATTGATAATTTTGAGGAATACTGGCTATGAGTTTTTTGTTTGGTTGGGTTTTTTCAGTGGGGAGGGGTTTGGTATACAAGCAGCCCCCAGGTTGCAAACATCCAACATATGTATAACTCATTCTTGCCATTTAAGGTTATGTAAATTCTCTCACTTTGAAACAATTGAACCAGCCCTTACTCACAGCAAATTCTTCCTCACAATCACCTTCACTTGATGCATTTGAAGCTTTTAAATCATTGAAAAGGCTTCAAGCATTTTCTTACACTAAAATACGGCTAAATGAGAACCATACATACCTGCTCTTACCTACAAATTCTTAAAGTCACATCAATGTAGTTCATAACTCAGGTACTGCCTTAAAAAAAGAAAAAAACTGCCTTACTGTCCTTCAAATTAGATTTGATGAATGTTTTTCTCACATGTAGACTAAGGTGACAGGTTTTTGGGTGGTAAGAGTACAGAGGTGAAATACCATTCTTATCAATTCATCAATTAACTTTGCATGTTAACACCATGATTTGTTACAGGTGAAGTTAAACTTGATCACATGGCCATTTAGCATTTGCCAGGTCTCTCCACTGTAACGGTGCTCCTCTCCCTCCTCTTGTCATACTCTACTCTTTGGAAGCAAGTTACTAAGCACAGCTCACACTTGAGGAGGCATCTAGTGCATTTTTAAAGACTGAGCATTTATTTATGTTGGCTGTGGTGGCATAGTGTCTAAGGCACTTGACTGCTAACCAGAAGGCTGGCAGTTCAAACCCACCAGCCACTCCTCAGAAGGAAGGTTAGCCAATCTACCTCCATAGTGATACTGCCTCGGAAACCCAAGGAGGGGTCACTATGAGTCAGATCAGACTCAGCATTCAATGGCAGTGAGTTTGAGTAAACTAATACTGAGACCACTAGAAACACAATGTTTTTTCTTACCATTTTATCTAGTTTTTCCATTATTGAAAAATTTTTTGTTACTTTGTTGCTCTGAGTCTGTTGGGCCATGATGATACACAACATTTCCTTGAAAGAATGCACAGTATTCCTCAGAGGAGTTCCACAATGCTCCTCCCAGTGAAATAAGAGAATAAAATGGAGCTTTTGAGAAATAACAAATAGTCAGGAGGCTTGCTGACCTATAGAAGCTCAAGAACAGCTTGAATCTAGGTAAAGGTGAATATTAGAATACTGAAAATCACTCCTCTGTGCAGAGATTTAACATTATAATGAGATACACTAAGGGCCACCATCTTTATGTCCTATACTCTGTGGCTTAATCTGTTATTCTATAAAACCGTCTGCACAACATAGGAGCCCTGGTGTCATAGTGCCTAAGGCATTTGACTGCTAATCAGAAGTCTGGCGGTTCAAACCCACCAGTCGCTCCTCAGAAGGAAGATTGGGTAATCTACTTCCATAGTGATACCACCTCGGAATCCCAAGGAGGGGTCACTATGAGTCTGATCAGAGTGGATGGCAATGAGTTTTTTCTTCTTTTTCTTTTTTTTTTTTTAATGCATAACATGATTCTGATGTATCCTCACCCTGCAAAAGAAATTTGGAAATACCAAGAGGCAGACAGAATTTGAGGGAATTCCCCTCTCTGTCTCATCTTGTACACAAACTTAATAAAGGCTGTGTCCTTTGCTCTTCACCTTGATGTGTCTTCATTGGCTTAAGTCACCCCAGGCAATGGACTCAGGGTTTGGTGGGTATGAATGAGTACTGCAAGAGTGATTATTTCTTTGGTATACTGAACACAGCCTGAAGGTCTTTCTGCTATCAATCCTTATCCTTTTTAGTCTACCCCATGGAGCTACCAACTTAAGATCTATGTTTCCTTCTGTCTTCCAATATTTTTCAGCTGTCTTTATTATTTTCCATACCATTGCCTTCTGACCCTTCTCTAGATAATTCCTGACTCCAAAACATTCTTCTCTCATTAAAAAAAAAAAAAAAAATCCTGGCTTTTAAGGTCCTCATTTTGTTTATTGGATGGAGTCCTGCTCATACCGGCTTTATCACTTGGTTTTCTGAATGCCATATGAATACAAGGGCAGATGTACTCAAATGGGTCTTGCATCATTGTGCCTTGGTTCACCAGAGCTTTGCCTGTGGAAGTTTTCCATAAACACCATAATAGTAATATTGTTGCTACATCTGCACATAGACATTAATCTGACCTTTTTCTTTCTTTTCTGAATAGTTTATAATTGCTGGATCACTATCGATCATCACAGAGAAAAAGTCGATTAAGCCATTGGTGAGTATGAGAACTATAACTCACAGCTCTATGGAGCCAAATGAAACAGAGAGAACACTTCAAGGGCAATCTTGCCAATTTACAGTGTTGGAAACAGATCCAGAGCAGCTATTCAGCAGAGTCAAGAGTTGAGGCTAGATCTTCCATAGCCCTGTCCAGAGCACATTTCTCCAACCACTGTGCCCCAAATGACTGCTTGTCTTCAGAGTATTGTATTATAGCCTAGACAAGTGCCCAGGAATCTATCCTGGAAAAATGCTACCTCCTCAGGATGCTCTTTTGATGGTAACTGGCCTTCAAATTTAGACCTTCAATAATGAAGAAGTTGATAATGGTACAAAGAT
>NW_006922209.1:409978-410563 GCF_000298275.1 Orycteropus afer afer
ATTAGTGAGCTGAAATAGACTAGTATTGACCATTTTGAATCAGATAATCACAGTGTCTACTATGCTGGGAATGACAAAGAGTAATGGTATCACATTCATCATCAAAAAGAATATTTCAAGACCTGTCCTGAAGTACTATATTGTAAATGATAGGTACCATACTGTAAATCTTTACACCTACAAGGAAGACCAGTCAATATGACTGTTGTTCAAATTTATGCATCAACCACTACTGCCAAGAATGAAGAATTTAAAGATGCTTACCAACTTCTGCAATCTGAAATTGATGCATTGGTAATTGCTCGTGATTAGAATGCAAAGTTGGAAACAAAGGAGAAAGATCTGTAGTTGGAAAGTTTGACCTTTGTGGTATACACAATACTAGAGATTGCATGATAGAATTCTGCAAAATCAATGACTTACTCTTAGCAAACACCTTTTTTTCAAGAATATAAATGGTGGTAGTACACATGGACTTCACCTGATGGAATACACAGGACTGAAATAGACTATATCTATGTAGAAAGAAAATGAAGAAGCTCAATATCATCAGTCAGAACAAAGACACTGGGAGACTGGAACAGA
>NW_006922209.1:413868-418405 GCF_000298275.1 Orycteropus afer afer
AGAGGCAAAGTTAACCCTGTGATCTCCGTTTTCTGAGTGCAGTTCAGACTTCTCTTCTACCTCAGGCTGCCTCCCACACATTACGGCAGCCTGAGTCTACAGGCCCCTGAGTATTGCAAATGGTCTGTGTTCAACCACAAGGTTGTGTGTTTGAACCCACCCAGCAGCACCACAGAAGAAAGGCCTAAGAGTCTGTTTCCATAAAGATCGCAGCCAAGAAAACTCTGTGGAGATCAGTTCTACTCTATAACATATGGAGTCACCATGAGTCCGAATAGGATGGAAGGCAACAGATCGGGTATTTTGTGAAGGGGGCCTGAGTCTAGAGCTCTGCCTCCAGCTATCACACATGGCCACAGATGTGGCCAACTACACACCTGTCCAGAACCCAGGATTCTCCTGAATCTGAGAACTACCTTTAAATGTGTGCCCTTCTGTGCAGGCTCAGGTATGCAAGGGCTAGAACTGCTCATTTGCCTTCTCTGTGTGGCTAATATTTCATGAGAGGTTTCTGAATGAGTTGGGCAAGAAAGGAACTGTAGCTGGTCCATTGACATCTTTGTCTCTTTGGGGAATTTTGCAGGTATAGTCCCATCTGCCTTGTTGTGTGTTCAGGGTGAGGAATTTAGGGGAGGAACATCTCACTGAAGTCCTGCTGACACCAAAGCAAAATCCGTTGCCCTCAAGTTGATTCTGACTCGTAGCAACCTTGTAAGGAGAGAGTAGAGTTGTCCACATAGGGTTTCCAAGGCTGTGACAATTCTTTCTCTTATGGAGCAGCTGGTGAGTTCAAACCATTCACCTTTTTGTTAGCAGCCAAGTGCTTAAATATTCATCACTGGGGCTCCTTAAAGTCTTACCTCTGGGAAAACATGTCATTTAGTTCTTTATTCAGCTAGGATTTACCTTACAGGTTCAGAGACTTTGCTAGGATACAGAAATAAATGGTCAATCCTAGACATCCTAAAGAAACCAATTGTTGCAATTCACTGGAAAGGAGGTATAATAGATGCATTTATTGTTCATGGGGTGTGATCCTTACTCAGCATTTCTCCTTTAGGTTCAGAGCAGCCTGACTGCAAGCATTCTGAGCTGTTTATCTGCTGTAGTGGGTCTCATTCTGCTCCTTATCAACCTGCTTGCTTTGGGCCATGCCTCCTGGCAGTGTGAGTTGGACATGCAGGTTTTGCCAACCTCATATTACAGATATCATGATGATATGGAGTGCTCCATGGCCACCACCATTTTGACTGTAAGTATTTTTCGATAGGATCTTCCAACCTTATGAGGTTTCTGAGAGTCTTGATTTCTTGTTTTCCCTTCTTTTGAAAGCTTTTCTATTCTTTCTAGTGCGGGCATCTAGGGGAAGACCAGGGCTACGTAAAGGAAAGGGGAGGATGCAGCTGAGATAAATGTGCTGAGTAGAACTGGAAACCAAATGTGAAATAAAGTTGATGATGAAAAACCTAAAATTTCTTGTTGGTGGAGACCCTTAATAATCAAATTGATACTCTTGTTAGAGACAGAAAATATAGGTTCATCAAACCAAGAACGTTGGTGTATGGAATAAGGAATTAAGAAAGGTAAAGATAGCAGAAAGGTCCACATGACCAGGAAATGCCAACAAAGAAACCTGCTATGTGTTTGTGGTAGGGTGCTAACTTTGACTGAGTAGACACAAGACCCAGCACTGAAGAATGCAGAGGTTTGGAAGTGAAGCCTACTCCTTCCAATGGTCACAGTGATGAGTAGAACTCATCAGGTGAGAAGCAACACCTTGCTCATTTGTTATAACTTACAGAGGTAGACTTTTTAAAAGTAGAAGATAAGAAACATAGGAAGATGGAGAATGTGTGATGATTGGAAGGGAATTCTATCTTATTGGAGGAAGGAAAGCAAAGAAGTTTGGCTAAAAGAAATATGTCTTAAGTTGGAACATCAAGGGACACATGTATGGTCAGCAACACACTGAGTAAGAAAAAAAAAAGACATGAAAATAAAGAGGTTGTGGAATTTTGACTTTAATTGTGAGATCAGCCAAAGGCACAATCACAGGATGGCTAGATAAATAGAAAGGTCTGGGTAAAAGCTCAAGCTTCCACACCATTCCTTGTAGGGCTAGCTCCAGGTGCTTCTCCCAGTTAATGATATCAGAACGAGAAAAGGAATATGCAAATTAAGTTAATACAAAGCAACAGATGACAGAGCTAGTACCTCCTGGGGAGTCTGGAGAGGAATTCAGGAGGTTAAAGTATGAATTCATGATGGGGTAATTTTACATTATAAATAAAAGGGTTTCTATTGAGCTTGTTTTCAGGGACAATGTCGTAAGTTGCATCTCTTCTTTACCTGTATGTCCATAAAATTTGTGCAATCAAATTGCCTCTGCTGTTCTATTAGGTGGATAGCTGAGCACGAGGGACAACTCAGAACACAAATGGTGACCCTCAAGCTCTTGAGAGAGTGCTTTTATTAATTTATTTTTTTGAGTTGATTTGGGTTGTTAGCAACTTTGGCAGTTTGCTATCTTGATTATTCTAACTCTAATGTCCATCAGGGAGCTCTGGTAGCATAGTGGCTAAGGCACTTGACTGCTAACCAGAAGGCTGGAGGTTCAAACCCACCAGCCACTGCTCGGAAGGAAGGTTGGGCAATCCAAGAAGGGGTTGCTATGTGTTGGGGCCAACTCCACGGCACATAACAACAACAACAACAGTGTCCATCAAGAAAGACCAGGGAAGTTCATCCAAAGGGACTAAGATATATAGAAGACACCCACTTTTTACCAAGGGCTTGCACAATCTACCTTATGGGACCTTCACAATCTCTGAGAAGGAAATACTCCTATGCACCTTTAACAAAGGAAGAGACAGAAGCTACAAGTAGAGAGACATGCCCAAGCTCACAAAGCTACTTCAGCGATCAAGGTGAGGCTAGTCCTGCTCAGTCCTGGAGGTTAGTTACTCCACCTGCTCTGCTCCTCAATGAGTAACAACATGGTCAGAGCCAGCCATGTCCCAGAGACCTAAGACACAAGTGTGTAATGTAGGCTGACTTGATTAGTGTCTCCCCCACTTTCCTCTCCAGATTATGGCGTGAATTGCTCATTGAATTGACCCAAGTACTACACTTGGAGTGAGTGGTTTTCTCTTCCTCACTTCATAGTCTCATGGATTAAAAAAATAAAAAAACCTCACTGCCATCAAGTCGATTCAACTCATAACGACCCCTCCTTGGGTTTCTGAGGCGGTATCTCTACAGAAGTAGATTGCCCAACCTTCCTTCTGAGGAGTGGCTGGTGGGTTTGAACCACCAGCTTTCTGGTTAGCAGTCAAATGCTGTAGGCACTATGCCACTAGGGCTCATGGATAAGGCAGTCTTACCCATGCAGTCACCTTCTAACAAGACGTGAGGGTCAGATCTTGAGCACCACTGACCTTGTGTTTCCTGACTTTCAGGGGCTATTGTCTATAATGCTGATATTCTCTGTGCTGGAGCTCTGCCTTGCTGTGCTTTCTACCATGCTTTGGTGGAAAACGGCTCACTCTGACTTCCCGGAGGTGAGTATGCTGGTGGCCTCATCGAGCTGTGCCCGGTGGACCTCAACTTCTGGGCTGTGTTGAACTCTGTCAACAAGAGTGGCAGAAGGAAGAGTTGTCTGGTCATGAGTTAGCTACACATGAGAGTGGTTATTTACTTTTTCCTTCCTGTACATCTCTTTTTATTAGAATAGAAACAGAAACTTACTAGCACATCAGTTTAAGACAAAGAATCTGCTAGATCCATGATTTGATTAATAATTCTTTGGCTAAAGGAGAAGCAGGCAAAATAAAATGAAACCCCTTTTAGCAAACAATAAAATCCAGAAACTTAAGCAGCTGGACTACAGATTCAAGACTAAATGCCACTGTACGAGATCATTCATTAGGAAGGCTTGGAGAAGGATGGTTGCATTCCACACTGGATGATGTCGACAAGGAAGTTCTTACAGATAACAACAGCAAAAGACAAATTTTATGATGATTTGAAAAGAACAGAACTAGAAAGTAAGAAGATATCAGAAACACACAAACAACAAAAATCAATTGCCAAAATCAGTTCCAACTCATGGTGACCTCATGTGTGTCAGAGTTATACAGTGCCTTATAGGGTTTGCAGTGCTGGTTATTTATTTATTTGAAATAGATAGTGAGGCCTTTCTTCCCAGGTATCTCTGGGTAAACTCAAGCTACAACATTTTGGTCAGCAGCCAAGCAGCCTTTGCTCCACTCAGGGACTCCAATCAAGGTACAGGGATTTTTAGTTGAATGTTGGATACGGCACCAAAAGTCATATTTTGACATCGTAAAATACCTGGGGCTTAAGCATTGCTCAATCTGGGAAGCTGAGCCAGAAAAAAATGCAACAGAGCAGCATTGTCTAGGATCATAGGCAAAGCAGCTACAAAAACACAAGGTATTATTTGCGATACATGTATTGAAATTTTTTTAAATGTTCCCTTGGGACTGCTGAGTCCTATATGTTGTTGTTGTTGTTT
>NW_006922209.1:418835-421331 GCF_000298275.1 Orycteropus afer afer
CCCAGCTGACCATTCACTGGATATGAAGAAAACTGAGTCTGAGAAATTAACCTGGCCCAAACCTCCCATTTTGGAGATGAAGAAACTGAAGCTCTGAAAGTTAAGACTTGCCCAGAATGACACCATGACTTTGTGCCTGTGTTCAGGTCACTGGAACTTGGGTTATCACCTTTCCAGTCAGAAACACTTTCTCCCACAGCCACAAGTCTCTTTAACAGTCTTGATTCGGTAAAGGGCATTTGCACATGTGTTTCCGTGTTTTAAGGAGCCCTGTTGGTGCAATGGTTAACTACTGTGTTAACAAAACCATCAGTAGTTCAAACCCACCAGAGGCTATGCTGGAGAAAAGACCTGGCAATCCGCTCTTGTAAAGACTATTGTTGTTGTTGTTAGGTGCAGAATGAAACACTTGCCCAGTCGTGTGCCGTCCTTACAACTCTGGCTACCCTTGAGCCCACTGCCACAGCCACTGTGTCAATCCATCTTGTTGAGGGTCATCCCCTTTTTCGCTGACCCTCCACTTTACCAAGCATAATATCCTTCTCCAGGGAATGGTCCCTTCTGACAACATGACCAAAGTAGGTGAGACGAAGTCTGACCTATAAAGATTACAGCCTAGGAAACCCTTTGGAGCAGTTCTACTCTTTCCTATACTGTTGCTATAAGTTGAAGTTGACTTGATGGCACACAACAACCACTGTCCCAAGCTCCAACTTCCACTCCTTGTAATCTTCAAAGTATTTTCTATCTAAAAGATAGAAAAACATATTGTTGAATCAAATTCCATGGCACACCAGCCCCTTACCATAACCATGGATTGAAGCAACTGAATTAAATTGTTTTGATTCATCCAAAATTCTCTTATGGAAAAGGGAATGAATATTAAGCTGAGAAACAGCAATTATGGTAAGTCCCCAGGGTCAGAAGCATCCAACTCCAGAACAAAGTTATGTAAATTTGTCTTCAATTTGAAACAATTGAACCAACGCCTGTTTGCGACAAGCTCTTCATGACAAACACCTTCACTTGCTACCTGTGCAGTTTTTAAATCATGGAAAATCTTGCAGCCTTTCCTTGCACTAGAATAAGGCTAAACAAGAACCACATGAACTTGTTCTGCCCTTACCTACAAATTTGACTTAAAAATACACTTAGGAGCTGATCTCATTGTAACCCAGGGACTGCCTGTATTTGAAAAGCTTGATAATGCACTGCATTTGTCTTGGCATAACTAAGAGTTCTGTATAGAAAGTTTGGAAGAAATGGCATCAAAATAAATATATATTAAATTGAACCTGAGTGAGATCTGAAAACTAACTACTCCTAACTATTTTGTTTTTTCTAGAGTGTGCTGTTCCTGCCTCTGAGTTCCAAGAACACAACCAATTTGACTCATGACCCTGGATATGAAGAATTATTGACTTCTTAGAAAAAAAGGAAATATATTCTCCAGAAAATTGATCTTTATGACAATATATGAAATCCAACGATTGCAAGAAAGTAAAATTTGAGTTAGCTAAAATGTGGACATTTTTTTTATATAATGAACATTAAAAAAAAAAAAAAAAATCTTGTTTTCCTGTCATTGAGTATACAAGTTCAATAGGGGTCTTTTGATTTCTGTGAAGTTGGCTTGACCGAAATATCTGAACTGTAAATGCCTATTTACTAGACTGGCCAAGTAGGAGCCCTGATTGCACAATGGTTACGTGCTTCACCACTAACCTAAAGGTTGGTGGTTTAAACTCAGCCAGCAAGTCTATGGGAGCAAGACCTGGTGATGTGGCAGGCTGTGCAGGGCCTGGGAAATGATTGCATCTAGGAGCAGCAGGGAGAGGTTAACATAGACTGAGGGAGGGCTCGTGTAGGTACTGGCATGTGCCTAAGGACCTCGGGCTCCGAGGTGTAAGGAACGGGAGCTAGTTAGTGAACATTCTGACCTGGGTGGTAATGTAATCAGATGTGTGCTGAGGAGGGTAATTGTTGACAGTCTTTAGTAAGGACTGGATTAGGGGAGAAATCAGGAGAAGAGTTAGGATCAACTGGGAGAGTGTTATAAAGGCCATGGTCCTATAATGAAGTCATCTTCTCTGTTAAGGATCACCAGGTGTCCAATCCCCAAAATGTGGAGATTAACCCAACCTCCACTTTCCCAACTCTCCATCATCTCTGACTCCCCCTTCCCCCTCCCCTTTCTCTGATGGGTTTGAATATTCACTGTAATATCTCACAGAGCTCACGGACTATGCTTATGGTTATGTGGTTTCGCAGTGCAATGAATTACTTGGTATGACTATTCTAGCCACAAATTTTGGATTACTGAATTACTGGGTGGGACCATGCAAATAAGGTATGTAGAACTCTGATGTTGGGTTTGCTTAGTTTTGTCACTCTTCCAGGCTTCAAATGACCCTTCCCAGAGGCAGAGCGGGGAAGCTCCCTGCCATCAAGAGAGAAGAGCTGGAGGTGAAGTAGAGCACACCCTTGGACCTGAGA
>NW_006922209.1:422481-473511 GCF_000298275.1 Orycteropus afer afer
GAGAGAGAGAGAGAGAGAGACACTAGCCATGTCTAGAAGCAGAATCTTTGATGTGGTGAAAACATGTGAAATTGTTTACTACAGATTAGTAAGGGCAAGTAAGCAATCTGCTTCTGAAAGGTCATAGCCTTGAAAATTGTACGGAACAGCTCCCCTTTGCAAACAGGGGCTCAGAATGAGACAGAATCCACCTCACTGCAGCTAACAGCAACCACCACCATCAGACTAAATAAAAGAATGACACGAAAGCAGAAGTACTGTGGAATAAACACTGTCAGAGGAGTCGAAGAAAACCCCGCCAAAATCATTGCCATCAAATGAATTCCAACTCATAGTGGTTGGGCAATCTACTTCCGTAGTGATGCCGCCTTGGAAATCCAAGGAGGGGTCGCTGTGAGTCTGCTCCGACTCAGACACGTAACAACAACAACAGTGATCACTTAGGGCAGAGTGGAACTGCCCTATAGGGCTTTCAAGCCTTCCATAAATCTTTATGGAAACAGACTGCCTCATCTTTCTCCCATGGAGTAGTTGGTGGGTTCAAACTGCCAACCTTTTGATATTGCAGTCGAATGCTTTAACCATTACACCACCAGAGTCCTCGGAGGAGTCCAGGAAGCTGTTAAACTGGATCTATTTCTGAGAACTCATTCAATCACTCACTGCCCTTGAGTTGAATCTGACTCATAGCAACCTCTCCTTGGGTGAAAGGCAATATCTCTATGGCAGTAAATTGCCCAATCTTCCTTCTGAGGCATGGCTGGTGAGTTTGAACTGGCAGCCTTCTGGTTAGCAGTCAAATGCCTTAGGCCTTACGCTACCAGATCTCCCTTTCTGAGCACTAGAGGTCGTTGATTATCAACTGACGATTTATACCGTAGCTTATCTCTGCTGCCCTTATGACTAACAAGTTGGAAACCAAGAAGCCCACAGTAACACTCTTTCCTAAAGAGGGCAACGTGAGCAGCTTTGGATAGGAACCCAGGTAGGCACAATTCCTTTCTGATTTTTCATACTCTGGTAGAACTAGACAATAATCCTGTGCTTCAGTTTGAGCCAGGAATATGCAAGACCCCTGGCCCGAGAGAAAATCCAAGGTGGAGAGGTAAGGAGTTGGGGTGAAGCGGAGACTTCTTCCCTGCCCACGTGGCATTTGCTCCATGTCAGGTTTCTAGCTTTACTATATATTTTGGTAACGATATGTGGACAGAAAATACTATATAAAATACTTCTTTGCCTCCTGGTCTCAGTCAGCAGACTTAGCTTTTGGCTCTATTTGTTATGTAACATTACAAAATAAAAACAAATCTTTGCGGGTAAAGCTAAGCCCCAATCCTGAGCCTCCTCCCATTCTCCACCTTCTTAACTCTAATATCATTATTGTTTTGAATTTGGCTTCTATTCCTCCCAACATATAAAAATTTTACCACCTGAAAATATGTTCATATATATGATAGAGTATTGTTTTATGTTAAAAGTAAATCATTTTAAAAAAGATAAAATCATTTTCTTTACCAGATTTTCAACCTGCCACTGTTTTAGACCCTGAAATCCACAGAGAGAAAGGCTTAGCATGTAGGCAAGTGTACGACAGTCAACAGTAGTTCAGGATATTTCTAGAGCAATTGTTTCACCACTGGTTCTGTCTGCCCTTGGTATAAAAAATAATAATTTACACATCAAAGTGCTCATTGTTCTTGTTCTAGGATTAAATTTAATAGATTCAAATCTTTTCATTTTCATAACTTTATTTAATGCGTAAAGGTTGTCTTCCCATTATCTACCAAGTGCTGTTCTAGACGGTAAAGAAGAAGAGATAAAAAAAAGTTCATATTTCTATATACCACAGCCAAAAAGAGGAAGAAAAATTTTGCTGCTGCTTTTTATATTTAATTTACATTATTTTTAAAGTATCCTATTTAATTGGTAGGAACTCTGGTAGCATAGTGGCTAAGGCACTTGACTGCTAACCAGAACGCTGCTGGTTCAAACCCACCAGCCATTCCTTGGAAGGAAGGTTGGGCAATCTACTTCCATAGTGATACTGCCTCGGAAACCCAAGGAGGGGTCGCTATGAGTCAAGTCCAACTCGATGGCAAATAATAACAACAACAACATTTAAATGGTAGAAGATAAGCTCTCTAGGGAAGGTGCCAGAAAAACACTAAACCCAAGCATAGATGCTGGTAGAGTAAATAGAGAAAACCTTTCAAGGATGCAATTTGGAATAAGTAGCATATACCCCAAGGAGCTCTGGTGATATAGTGGATAAGGTATTTGTCTGCTAACCAAAAAGCTGGTGGCTCAAACCCACAAGCTGCTCTGTGGGAAAGAAGATGGGACAGTCTGCTTCCATAATGATTTACACTCTTGAAGATACAATGAGGGTTGCTATGAGTTGAAATCAACTCAATGGCAGTGAGTTTAGTTTTTTCTTTTCCTTTTTTTTTTTTTTTTGAGTGTACATTCTAATGATATCCTTATGCTCTGACCCAGTAATCCCACAAGCTGAAATTTATATAAATAAATGTTAAATTGATCTTTGTTTATAAAAATAAAAATGAAATATATTGAGAGCTCTGGTGGCATAGCGCCAAGGGCATTTGACTGCTGACCAGAAGGCTGGCAGTTCAAACCCACCAGCCTTGGAAGGAAGGTTGGGCAATCTACTTCCATAGTGATACCACCTCGGAAACCCAACGAGGGGTCATTATGAGTCGCAATTGATCGGATGGCAGTGAGTCTGCTTTGGGTTTTTGTTTTTGGTATCTTGAAAATGTCTAATACTTTATATTTTTGTCTTTATGTCAACTATTGTGTAGGCATCAAAGTGGTAATTGTAAAGAGATGTGAAAAGATTTTTAAGATGTAATTCTAGCAAAAAAAATCTAGATACTAGTATGCACAACTTACTTCCATAGAGCTACCACCTTGGAAACCCAAGGAGGGGTCGCTGTGAGTTGGAATGGACTAGATGGCAGTGAGTTTGGTTTCTTTTTTTTTTTTTTAGTATGCACATCAACTATAGTTAAACTCTAGTGTAATGCCTAAGGTACTTGACTGCTAACCAGAAGGCTGGTGGTTCAAACTCATCAGCCACTCTTCGGAAGGAAGGTTGGGCAATCTACTTCGGTAGTGATACCACCTCGGAAACCCAAGGAGGGGTCGCTGTGAGTCGGGTCCAACTCAATGGCACATAACAACAACAACAACAACAAAACCATTTAAGTATATCAACAACTATTAGAAAGGAGTGAAGACAATTGTTACTTGTTGTGTTTGGCTAATGCAATTACAGGTGAATTTTGCTTTTTAAAATTGCTATAACATTGTAATATATTTATTATGTCAAACGTGAAAATGTGTGTCTTTTGAGAAAATGGTAGGCTTACAGGGAAAGGACTTACAGTGGTCACTATGAGTCAGATCCGACTGGACAGCACATAACAACATGTGGTTTGGTAACATCAGGACTGTGCCTTTTTACTCGTCAATCTTGGGTTTGTCAGCCTCAGCAGCCAGCAGCTGTCTGAGTGAGGAAAAGCCTCTAGCTCTAGTGGGCCAGGAGCAGAAGGCAGAGCTGGACCCCAAGGTTGAGGGGCTTTTACCCAGCCCCTAAAGCCTGGCACTTTGAACTTGGACTTGAAGCCTCCAAATTATAAGAATAAACTCCCATTTGTGGTATATTCTTGTCAGAGTGGCACTAGGGAACCAGAACAATGGGTGTTGTGTCAATTCCTGGAGCCTGTTCTTCGCCAATTCCTTCAGTGCAGCTTTGACTTCTTCCTTGAATACCATTGGTTCTTGATCATATGTCACCTCCTGAAATAGATGAACATCGACCAGTTGTTTTTGGTACAATGACTGTGTATTTCTTCCATTTTCTTTTGTTGCTTCCTGAATCATTCAATATTTTGCCCATAGTATCTTTCAATATTGTAACTCGAGGCTTAAATTTTTTCCTCAGTTTTTTTAGCTTGAGAAATGCTGAGCATGTTCTTCTCTTTTGGTTTTCTAACTCCAGGTCTTTGCACATTTTATTGTAGTAATTGGCTTTGTCTTCTCGAGGTGCTCTTTGAAATCTTCTGTTCAGATCTTGGATCTTGTCATTTCTTCCATTTGCTTTAGCTACTCTTTGCTCAAGGGAAAGTTACAGAGTCTCTTCTGACATCCATTTTGGTCATGTCTTCCTTTCTCATCTTTTTAATGATCTCTTGCTTTCTTCATGGATGATGTTTTTGATGTCATCCCACAATTCTTCTGGTTTTCAGTCATTGGTGTTCAATGCATCAGATCTATTCTTTAAATGGTCTCTAAATTCAGGAGGAATATATTCAAGGTCATACTTTAGCTCTTGTGGACTTGTTTTAATTGTCTTCAACTTCAAGTTGAACTTGCATATGAGAAGTTGATGGTCTGTTCCACAATCAGCTCTTGGCCTTGTTTTGGCTAAAGATAATGAGCTTTTCTATCACCTCTTGCCACAGATGTAGTCAATCTGATTCTTGTGTACTCCATCTAGTGAAGTCCACATGGATAGCTGCCATTTGTGTTGTTGAAAAAAGGTATTTGCAATGAACAGGTTGTTGATCTTCCAAAATTCTATCATGCAATCTCCAGCATTATTTCTGTCACCAAGGCCATATTTTCCAACTACTTGTGATTCTTCTTTTTTCCAACTTTTGCATTCCAGTCACCAGTGATAATTTACACATTTTGATTGCATGTTCAGTCAATTTCAGACTGCAGAAGTTGATAAAAGTCTTCAATTTGCTCATCTTTGGCTTTGGTGGTTGGTGCATAAATTTGAGTAATAGTAGTATTAACTGGTGTTCCTTGTAGGCGTATGGATATTATCCTGTCACTGACAGCATTGTACTTCAGGACAGATCTTGAAACATCCTTTGTGATGATGAATGCCATGCCATTCCTCTTCAGATTGTCATTCCTGGCATAGTAGATCATATGTTTGTCTGATTCAACATGGCCAAAACCGGTCCATTTCAGCTCACTAATGCCCTATTTCTGTAGTGATACTGCCTTGGCAACCCAAGGAGGGGTCGCTATGAGTCAGGTCCAACTCTACAGCACATAACAACAACAACAACAACAGCAATGCCTCTGATATCAATCTTTATGCATCCATTTTATTTTTTACAACTTCCAATTTTCCTAGATTCATACTTTGTACATTCCATGTTTCAGTTATTAATGGATGTTTGCAGTTGTTTCTCCTCAATTTGAATCATGCCATGTCAGCAAATGGAGGTCCCAAAAGCTTTGTTTTATCCATATCATTAAGGTTGGTTCTACTCTGATGATGCAGCTCTTTCCCAGTCATATTTTGAGTGACTTCTGACCTAAGGACTCATCTTCCTGCACTGTATCAGACAGTGTTTCAGAGCTATTCATAAAGTTGCCCAGTAATGTATCAGACAGTGTTTCTCTGCTATTCATAAGGTTTTCCCTGGCCAATTCTTTGAGAAGTGGATGGCTTCTTCCTTCTTCCTAGTCTTTCTCAATCTGTAAGCTGTGTTGAAACCTGTACATCATGTGCAACCTTGCTGAAGTTTGAAACACTGGTGGCACAGCCTCAAGCCTCACAACAACACACAAGCCACTACAGTACGACAAACTGACTGACAAGTTCATCTCCCTTAGCTGTTCAAAACCTCTCCACCCTCCCCTTACCTGGATCCTACCACTTTGTCATTCTGGCTTTCCCTCCTTACTGCCTCCCGGGTGGAGCCTGTCTCCCTCCCCTTACCTGGATCCTGTCACTTTGTTGTCTCATCCCTCGCTTTCCCTCCAGGTAAGGAGAGGGGACAATGATGAACACTGTTAATTTCTGGAAGTAGTGACTTTCTGCACAGCACTCAACTCTTTTGCACTAGTGGCCTTCAAACTTCCAGATTCCATTGACATTACCCTGCAGAACCCTAGAACTAGTCCTTTCCAGGAATCTAGTAAAAGTTGCTTATCATCTCCTTCTAAATGATTGGGTGACAACTAGATGACCAGAACCAAGCCCATTGCCACTGTATCAATTCTGACTCATAGCAACCCCATTGGATAAAGTAGAATTACCCTGTAGGGTTTATAAGGCTGTAAACCTTTATGGAAGCAGATCACCATATCTTTCTTTCATGGAGTGAATGGGGGGTTCAACCACTGACCTTTTGGTTAGCAGCTGAGTGTTTTACCACTGCACCACCAGAGCTGGGTTAACACATTTTTCAGGACTTTCAACTGGTTTGAAACAGTTTTGTCATGGCCAAAGGAGTATACAAGTTGCATAGCAACCAAATCTCTTGCATGTGTGATTTTGACCTGAATAGGAAATAGGCGACTGCTTTGAATGTGTGTCAGCCACCATCTTCAAGCAGGTCACCACTGCCTGATTCCTGCTCAGGCCAAACTCCCATGCCATTGCTATGCAATCCATACACTCTATTGGCCATGATTAAACCCTTTCAAACAAGTTCAAAGCCCTGTTTTAATGTAATACATTTTGCCGTTACCTTTACCACCTATAAGATACAAGCCTCTGGGTGGCAGGAAGCACAGTGGCTTCTTTGAAATACCTCTTGGAGATGTGCAAGAGTTTTGCATGTGGGGAGCCTTTAGCCAAATTTTAACTACAGGTGGTCTCTTACAGAATGAGCAGTGTTGTTCGTACTAGTGGGATTGTTGAGGATACTTCACCAAACAAGACCCAAAGCACTCAGGAGGCACAAGAAGACACATACAATTCCTTTTGGGATCCACAATACAAGTTGGATAATTTCCTAAAAAAAAATCTACACGCCCTTGGTGTAAGTCGTCTTTAATCTTGTAGACATTGGAGGATGGGTATAGAAAATTAAATGGACTATATTTTTATTTGTGATGAATTACAAGATTAGAAAAAGTGGCAAACAAGTACGTGTCTGGGTCAAATGTCTTGGTTTATGAGGTTCTGGGCTCCCACAGATAAAATGGGCTATTTCTTACTAAATATTATATTTAGATGATCACGTCGTCTTGAGATTGAGGGAAAGAAGCTTCAATGTGGAGAGTTACTCCTTTCTATCCACCTTCCTCCAGGTAGCACAGATAATGATTGGCCTGAAATGCTTCTTGTTTGGAATCATTGGGAGTTTGCTTCTCTTGTCCTCTGACTTCAGAGATATTTTCCTCTGCTTCCATATTGGCTACCCATTCTGGGCTGCAATGTCTGTGAGTATATCTTTTCAAATTACTTTGAAAATTAAAGAATAGATATGCATATTTCTATATACATATTATCTGCTTATTCTATAGACAATAGTTGATACCCTCTCTTGTAGAGGCACTGTGCCAAGCACTTAGAGAATTCATGAGAACAGCTTGAGGCACAATTTCAAGTATATGGTGAAAAGGCTCTAGGGCCTTTTCCTCTCTCCGTTGACTAGAGATCATTCTGAAAAGAGATGATCCAGTCCCGCTTCAGCAACCAAGCAGGCTTTCAAGTGGGAATATGTTGGGATAGATGAGGATGAGAGTGTGTAGGGAAGGATGATACGCCCATTTCTCCCATCCCATTTTATCACAGTGAATGGTATCTACCTGGATTTCTCCTCTCACCTTCCCTCCACATCAACATCTTCTGTCTGTAACCATCTCCACATTTCTTCTTGCTTATGCTACAAAGGAAGATGTTTGTTTAATTTTTTTTAGAACTTCTATCTGTATTTCTATTTTCAAGTCTCTATCCCAACAATGCTTCCATGTCTCTTTCCGTGAAGTTGAGAAAAGCCATAATAGATCCATATTCGATTCCAGCCAATTCAGTGATTTGATCTTTAGGAATATTCTGTCTCAGAACATATATTGGACTGGGGAATATGATGAAGGTTAAGTCATCGGGGGTAGATGGTGGGTGAAGTACATAGGAAAGTGCCTTCCCATGCTGATATCTTCCTGTCTCATGAACAGTTTATCACTTCTGGAACTCTGACCGTCTTATCTACAATGAAATACACAAAATTTGTGGTAAGTATCATTTTTCCTTTTCTGCATTTAATGAGTAAAACTTTGACTCTGACTCCTTACACAAAGCCAAGACAGTACATAAATTGGATATTCCAATGTATTTAATTAACTGGAAACTTTTACTTCAATGGTCTATGTAATTTCCATGAAG
Source organism: Orycteropus afer afer (assembly GCF_000298275.1). Classification (NCBI taxonomy): domain Eukaryota; kingdom Metazoa; phylum Chordata; class Mammalia; order Tubulidentata; family Orycteropodidae; genus Orycteropus; species Orycteropus afer. The sequence goes on from NW_006922209.1 coordinate 430,646, forward strand.
AAAATGAGGCATATACTTGGCATATCTCTTAAGAGAGAAAGGTATCCATCTTTCTGGATTTTTGTTGTTGTTATTATGTGCCATCGAGTTGGACCCAACTCATAGCGACCCCTCCTTGGATTTCCGAGGCAGTATCACTACAGGAGTAGACTGCCCAACCTTCCTTCTGAGGAGTGGCTGGTGGGTTTGAACTGCCAGCCTTCTGGTTAGCAGTCAAGTGCCTTAGGCACTACACTACCAGAGGATTTTAGCAAACATGTTTTAAAAAATCTCTCAGTAAGGAGAACAGTAAGGGAGATAGTAAGGGAGGCTTTATATATTGGCTCTCTTTACAGTGGTTGAAGTGATACATCTTGGAAGGCTGGTGTATGTGTGTGTGTGTGTGTATACTGTGTGTGTGAAAATAGATGAGAGACAGAGATGATAGATGATGGATAGATGCCATCAGGTTGACTCAACTCATGGAGATGCCGTATACAACAGAACAAAACATTGCCTGATTCTGCATCAGCTCATAATCACTGGCATGCTTGGGTGCGTTGTTTCAGCCACCATGCCAACTCATGTCACTGAGGACATCTCTTGCCCTTGGCAGCCCTTTTCTTCATTAAACATGAGGTCCTCCTCTAGCTGTGGACCCCTACTGATGATATGTCCAAATCAAGAGACTCAGACAATGTTCTGGTGTTATGTATAAGGTTTTATTTGATTGATTTTCAGAAGTAGATAGCTTATAGCTACACCTTTCTTCCCAGTCGGTCTTAGTCTAGAAGTTCTGATGAAGCCTGATGTGTTTGAAATACTGGTAGCACAGGTTCCAGCATCCTAGCAACCTACAAGCCATCACAGTATGGCAAACTGACAGATAGGTGGTACATATCTACATGCATGTGTATGTGCGTGGATGACTCTAATCCAGAGTAGAAATAGTGATGATCACTCATACCAGTGAAATTGGGCTAAAACACCATCATCTCAGTCCTGTCTAGGATTTTTCATTTGTGGAGGGTCAGTTATTTCCTTCTCTGGTATGATCTGAGTGGATAACCAATGAACTGCTCTGGCAACAAAGGGAATAGTAATTGTTTGTGAAGAATTCCACACACTAGCCAATGAAGAGGAGCTGTGGTGGCATAGTGCCTAAGGCACTTGACTGCTAGCCAGAAGGCTGGTGGTTCAAACCCATCAGCCGCTCCTCGGAAGGAAGGTTGGGCAATCTACTTCGTTAGTGATACCACCTCAGAAACCCAAGGAGGGGTCGCTATGAGTTGGGTCCGATTCGATGGCACATAACAACAACAACAACAGTCAATGAAGACAGTAGATGCTTCCAGGTACTGTGGAAGACCCCCCCCCCTTGTTTTCAAAGAGCCTGGGAATGAAGAGGCAGTGATTACTCTCAATCAGTGCATTTTTCTCTTTCAGATTGGACTCAATATTGGAACTAACATTGTCAGCTCAGTACTTTCAAGCAGTGGGATAATTCTTCTCTCAAAAAATTTATTTGACGTGTTATTCTATGAATGCTCAAGCTCACCAGAGTGTTTATTGGCGAAACCTTTTACAACCGTAAGTAGTGTTTGTTGCTGAATGGCGTTTTCTCATAGGGGTTTGTTACCAGCCTATGTTAGTCCTGCATGAGTAAAACCTAACAGCAGATTTTCTAAATATTGAAAAATAATAGGAAAAGATGGATTCACTCATTTAGGTAAAACATGAAAATAAACAATAAAACCCTCAATGTGAGGACTATAGAACTGTGTGTGTACACTTGCATGTGTGATTTCTAAAAACAAGTATGCTTTATTTTTCCAAATTTTCTCCAGTGAACATATGTTATAATCAGAAAATGATAATTTAAAAATACTCTCCATACATCAATACACAGAGAGAAGAGAAACCTATTTGGAACAGTAATTGAGTAAAGGCCTGTGGATTTCTGGCCAATTCAAAATTATACAAAATTTGGAGGCTGGTATGAGTCCTTTCTATATTAAGTAAAGAGATGAGAGAAATGTTAGTAAATCCATGCTTTCTGTGGGTAACGTCATCAGAGAAATTGCTTTTGTTTTTGCATCTGAAATCCCAACATGTTGATAGTTGATGTTTGTCCAGTACATGGGAAGAAATAATAAAAATACAGATTACTAAACAGATTACCAAGGGGGTTCTCTTGCAGGGGCTGGTGTTGCCACTTGAAATTTCCACAACCCAGATTTGTTTCCACAGGACTATATTTATAGGTGTTCACCAGAGGAAGGTTTGTGCTAAGACCAATGCCCTAATGCGAAATACCCACAGTTACCCTTGCTTGATCAGGCTGAGAATACTGCAGGTTAAAGCCAGGAGAGGAACCCTAAACTCTGGACTCTTTTTCTCTTTGATAGAGTATCCTGATCTTTCAAATGACACTGACTTGTGTGCAAACTGCAATTTCTTTCTCCCTGTCTGGGCTTACATATAACGTGGATGGCACTGCTATCAGTTGGGTAAGTAGCCCTTTTTATTGGGAATGCAAGGAAGCATTTGATGGATTTCTGGTGGCATAGTGCCTAAGACATTTGACTGCTAACTGGAATGTTGGTGGTTCAAATCCACAGCCACTCCATGGAAAGAAGACAGGGCAATCTCCTTGTGTAAGGATTTGCCACCTCGGAAACCCGATGGGGCTTGCTATGAGTCAGAATCAACTTGATGGCAGCGAGTTGGGTTTGGTAGTTATAGAATCATATGTGCGAATTACTGCTGTCTCTGGACTCCTTGGGTGACTCAAATGGCTAACATGCTTGGCTGCTGAGTGTACCCAGCAACACCTCAGAAGAAAGACCTGGTGAGCTGCTTACAAAAAACCAGCCACTGAAAATGCTCTGACATCTATGGGGTCCCATGGGTCAGAAATGATTTGCTGACAACTGGTTTTGTTTTGGCTTATCTCTGGTTAGATAGAGAATTGGCAAAAACAACAATCTTAATTTAAAATGGGAGATGGTGGGGTTAGATAACAATGGTTATTATATATTATATTCATCAACTGCTCCACTTTTGAAATATTCTTCTCTGCAGACACACATTCGTTCATAGTGAATTATGTAAGTTATATAAGTCAGTTTTGTTTATTCACTCATACATTTGTATTTTGTTCATTCAGCTAAAATTTAGTGGAGTAGTTTTACATGTTATATATTCGTTGCATTATATACTATCTTACTGGGTTGAGAAATAACGAAACAGTGACATTGCCCATGTCTCAAAAGGGTGAATGTTCTAATAGGTGATATAATGGAAAATTACCCATTAAATGCACAATTGGTAACAATATGGTAAGAGAGAAAATGGTTCCAGGAACACACAAGCATCTCGTCATGGTTACACACATATTTATACATGTATATGTAGTTTCCCACATGGTCACATGTGTGTTCCACCAGTCACAGCTTCTATGAAGTCCTTATAAATGACTAGTCTTGCCATAGCCCAAATCACCCATGCTAATATTTCTGTTCCCGTGTCCTATGACAAAAGAATGTGTCTCACTGTGTATCTTACTGTGCCCATTGATGGCCTTTCCTTCACTCTATAGAATAGACTTTTTTCATAATCCCTCTCAAAATCCTGTAAATGTTGGCATGGATTGTTGGCCACACAGATCTCTGAAAAGATCATTGGGAAATGGATTTCCCAGTGATTTCTGACATGTCTGAAATTGCCCTATCCTTTTTCTTTGGCTGTTATGAAAATATTGCCTGAGCAGAGTTTCTCAATTTTTACACTATTAATGTGTGGGTAGGGGTTATTGCTGTTCTGGGAAAAGTAAGATGTTTAACAGAATCTCTGGCCTCTATCCACTAGATGCCAGTAACTTCCCTCCACCCCTAAGATACTGATGGCAATCATTGCCATGTGTCCCCTGAGGGGAAGAATTACCACAAGTTGAGAACCATTGGGCTAGAAAACGTTACAGAGACAAAGTGAAAAGATCAGGTAGAAATCACTGAGGATTTAGGTGAAATAACTGTGGATGTTATGCTTTCATATTTCCAGGCTTCTGTCCTAAAGTGCTTGACTACATCAGATTCTGAAGGCCCTTATCAAGACTTATTGACTCAACCTGCAGTTTATGAAGACTTGCCACTGCAAGACATACCTTCTCTTGTCTGTGATCCATGAGACGCCATGATAATATTTTTACTACACAGATGCATCTTGGATCCATGATGGCAGATGAAGACATATTTTTAATGCGATGTCTCCTCCTTATGTCTTTCATCTTGCAATTTCACACATGCACACACTCAGAGAGCACTTAACATACTCCATTTTATGACTGACCACCAAATACTAGAATTTGTCCATATATCAATGAAATCCATTTCAGTTGGGTGATCTATTACTAACTATTTCTAGGAACATTTTAATACCTAGCTCTCACAGTGTTTCATTCTGTTGTACATAGGATCACTATGAGTTGGAACTGACTCAATGGCACCCAACAACAACAACAAGCTCTCACAGAGGGATTTGTTGTGACCTCTCTCCCACCTCTTTCTAGAAATTGTCATTCCTTCCCTTCTTGGTTGAAATAACTCAAATGAAAAGCCCTTGTACAAAGAGTTTGGATAAGTAGTGGTATACCATCTGGCATTGAGTCCTATTCAATTGCTCTGATTGTATAATGCATCAGCTCTTCCCTGCTTGGATCAAGCTGACTTGTAAACTAAAATAAAAATCCAATGCAACATTATTATTATCTGAAATGCCAATTAAATCACTCTGACACCCAATGAGGTTCTATTTTCATAATATTACTTTATTCTTGGCAATTATGCTTCACAGTTTGTTTGTTTAAATAAATAAATAAGGCACCACTTAGAGTCTGGTTCCCCAGACACAGACTTTGAGACCAGGATTTGAGTGTACATATTTTGTGTGAGAGTAAAGAAAAACATCACAGTAAGGGAGAAGAGAAGCAAGGACATAAGCCAGATAAAAAGGAAAGGAAACCAACAAAATATACATCATCAAGTCGGTTTCAATTTTGTGCAACTGGATCTTAATCAAGAAAGAAAATCTTGGGAACTGTGTTTGTATACAGATTCCTAACCGTCACCTGATTCTCTGTCCAACTCTACAGTGGAGACTAACTAGGCTGGCTGGCTTGCTTCCTTCCTTCCTTTCTTATTGTGGTTACAAACTAAATACTTGCCAGTTCAACGTTTACACACATAATTCAGTGACGTTGACTACAGTCATCATGTTGTGCAGCCGTCACCACTATCCTTTCCCACCTAAATCCTCAGAAACTTCGTGCCCCATAAACAATGACTTTCAGCATCGTTTCTTATATTCTTTATGTTCCTTAATGAAGATGAGGTGCCCTGGAATTGTGTTCCCCACAAATATGTATAGTAAATCCTAACCCTTACACCTGTGACATTTGGAAGACAGCTACCTGGCCAACTAACTGGAAGAGATGCATATTTATACCCTTTCCAAAGAAAGGTGATCCAACAGACTGTGGAAATTATTACACAATATCATTAATATCACAAACCAAAACCAAACTAAATCCACTGACATTGAGTCTATTCTGACATATAGCAACCCTCATTGGGTTTCTGAGGCAGTAAATCTTTACAGAAGTTTGTTGCCCAGTCTTGCTTCCACAGAGTGGCTGGTGGGTTTGAACCACCAACCTTCTGGTTAGCATCTGCCTTAGGCACTGTGCTACCAGAGCTCCTTGTGTGAAAAAAAGCACAGTTGGGGATGACAGATGCCATGTTCATTAATATCACAAGCAAGTAAAATTTTGCTGAAGATCATTCACAAACAGTTGCAGCAGTATATTGATAGGGAGCTTCAAGAAATGCAAACTAGATTCAGAAGAGAGTGTGGAATAAGGGATATCATTGCTGATGTCAGATGGATCCTGGGTGAAAGCAAAAAATACCAGAAAGATGTCTACCTGTCTTTTATTAACTATGCAAAAGCATTTGACTGTGTGGATCAAAACAAATTATGGATAACATTGCAAAGAATGGGAATTCCAGAACACTTAATTGTGCTCATGAGGAACCTGTACATAGACCAGGAGTCTGTCATTCAAACAGAACAAGGAGATACTGCATGGTTAAAAATCAGGAGTGGTGTACATCAGGGTTGTATCCTTTCACCACACTTGTTCAATCTGTATGCTGAGCAAATAATCTGAGAAGCTGGACTATAAGAAGACCACAGCATCAGGATTGGAGAAAGACTCATTAATAACCTGAGCTATGTAGACAACACAACCTTGCTTGCTGGAAGTGAAGATGACTTGAAGCACTGACTGATGAAGATTCAAGACTACAGTCTATAGTATGGATGATATTTCAACATAAAACAAAAATTCTCACAACTGGACCAGTAAGCAACATCACAATAAAAGGAAAAAAGATTGAAATCATCAGAGATTTCATATTACTTGGATTCATAGTCAACACCAGTGAAAGCAGCAGTCAAGAAATCAGATGCCATATTGCCCTGGGCAAATCTGCTGCAAAAGTCCTCTTTAAAGTATTAAAGAGCAAAGATGTCTCTTTGAAGATTAAGGTGCACCTAACACAAGCCATGGTATTTTCAATCACCTCATATGCATGTGAAAGCTGGACAATGAATAAGGAAGACCTAAGAAGAGTTGATGCTTTTGAGTTGTAGTTTTGGCGAAGAACAGTGAAAGTGTCATGGGCTGCCAGAAGAACTAACAAATGTGTCCTGGAGGAAGCACTGTCAGAATGCTCCATGGAAGCAAGAATGGACAGACTTCATCTGACCTACTTTGGTCATGTTGTCAGAAGGGAACATTCCTTGGAGAAGGATACCATGCTTGGTAAAGTAGAGGGTCAGCAAAAAAGGGGAAGGGCCTCATGAGATAAACTTACACAGTGGTTGCAATGACAGGCTCAAGTATTGCAAGGATTGTGAGGATGGTGCAGGACCAGGCAATGTTTAGTTCTGTTGTACACAGGGTCGCTATGAGTCAGAGCCAACTCAACAGCACCTAACAACAACAACAACACACCTGTGATTAAGGAGCTTTGTTGGCATAGTGGATAAGGCATTTAGTTGCTAACCAGAAGATCAGTGGTTCAAACCCACAAGTTGCTCCACAGAAGGAAGATGGGGCAACCTACTTCCATAAAGACTTACAGCCCTGGAAACCCAATGGGGGTCACTATGAGTCAGAATTGACTAGATGGCAGTGGGCTTGGTTTTGAGTATACCTACAATCATAATGTCGTTTGGGCATGGGTTTTACTTGTTCGATTAATGAAACAGTATAGGTATAGGGTGTTAAATCAATCTCTTCTGAGATGTGAAAAAGCACAGTTGGGGGATGACAGGTTCCGTGTCACATTAGATCACCAAGGAACCAAGAAACAGAAGCTAAAAAGAGACCTTTCCCCAGAGCCAAGAGAGAGAGGATGCCTTCCCGTAGGGCTGACACCCTGAACTTGGACTTTTAGCCCCTTGAACAGTGAGAAAATAAATTTCTTTTGTTAAACCCCTACACTTGTGGTGTTTCCGTTACACCACAACTAGATAACTAAGATAGGGTCTAATCTGATTGTGAACACCAGATGAGTGCATGAGATTGTTTAACTCTCGTGAGTAAGTCATGCCTCTTTCCAGCTTGGGACAGGTTCATAAATCATGTAATCAAGGCACACTAATCTTCTCAGATGTTTTCTGTCTTTGAATGTCCCAGAAACCAGGGCCTGTTTTTATCCTTTGACATTGAGAAATCTACTCTCTGATAAAGTTTTAAAGACACAACAACTCAATTCAAAGTAAATCATCATTAATCAGAGGTTCCAATGAGTTGCAACCTGTTTCACTAATTTTTTTTTTTTTTAATCTAAATTGGAAATATTTTCAACATGAAACAGGAAAATTACAAGTAAAAATAAATGAAGGGCTATTTTTGGAGATCCAGTACTCTGGAGATCTAATGGGGATTCCAAAAGAAATAATGACTAGTATGATTGAGGACTTAATGTGTGCCAACAATTGTTCTAAGCTCTTTAGTACATTAACTCATTGAATCCTCACAACTTCTATTTGAGTTAGTGCCTATTGCTGATGTTGTTAGCTGCAGTCAAGTTGACTCCCAACTCATGGAGACCCCATGTGTTGCAGAGCAGAACTTCTCTATAGAGTTTTGTTGACTGTGATCTTTCTAGAAGTAAATCACAAGGCGTTTCTTCCAGAGAGGCACTGGGTGAGTTCAGCCTTTAGGTTAGCACTTGATCACAAACTGCCTGTACCACCCAGGCTCCTTGGTCCTATTACTAGCTACTTTCATTTTCCTAGTCAGGAAAATGAGAGGTTAAACTTTTCACTAGGTAGACAGGAAGTAGAGGGTGGAACGGTTGAGGGTAAGGAAGACTGTAAATATAACCTTACAGGTAACTCATGGGTTAAGTATAATGGCATAAATACAATAGAAGTTCATTTCCAGGCAAGGCCAGACTGAATTGTGAGAGCACTGATGATTCAGTGGTAGAATTCCTGCCTTCCATGTGGAGGACGTGAGTTTGATTCCTGACTAATGTACCTCGTGCACAGGCATTATCTTTTGTCAGTGGAGATGTGCATGTTGCTATGATGCTAAATGATATAGGAAGCATCAAAAGAAGATGAAAGGAATACAGCATCACTGTACCAAAAAGAATTGGCTGACATCCAACCACTTCAGGAGGTAGCATATAATCAAGAACCAATGGTATTGAAGGAAGAAGTTCAAGCTGCATGAAGGAATCGGAAAAAAAAAAAAAAGGCTCCAGCAATTGATGGAATACCCATTGAGATGATTCAACAAACAATGCCAGAAGTGCTCACTCATCTATACCAAGAAATTTAGAAGACAGCTACCTGGCCAACCAAGTGGAAGAGATCCATATGTGTATATGTGTGTCCATTCAAAGAAAGGTGATCCAACAGGTTGAAGAAGTTATCAAACAAAATCATTAAAAAAAAAAAAAAAAAAAAAACCCTCACTGTCATTGAGTCGATTCCAACTCAAAACAACTCCTCCTTGGGTTTCCCAGGCAGTATTTCTATGGAAGAAAATTGCCCAGTCTTTCTTCCAAGAAGTGGCTGATGGGTTTGAACCGCCAGCCTTCTGGTTAGCAGTCAAATGCCTTAGGCACTACACTACTAGATCATATGCAAGGAAAATTTGGCTGAAAAGAATTCAAAACATTTGCAGCAATACTTAGACAGGGAACTGCCATAAATTTAAGCTGGATTCAGAAGAGGATGTGGAATGAGGGATATTATTGACAATGTCAGATTGCTCTTGGCTGAAAGCAGAGAATACCAGAAAGATGTTTACCTGTGTTTTATCGGCTACGAAAAAGGAATTGGACTGTGTGGGTCATAACAAATCATGGATAACATTAAAGAATAGGAATTTCAGAACACGTAATTGTGCTCATGAGGAACTTGTACATAAACCAAGAGGCAGTCATTTAAACAGAACAAAGGGATAGTGATGGTTTAAAATCAGCAAAGGTGTGCGTCAGAGTTGTATCTTTTCACCATACTTATTCAAGCTGTATGTTGAGCAAATAATCTGATAAGCTAGACAATAAGAAGAACACAGCATCAGGATTGGAGAAAGACTTGTTAACAACCCATGATAGGCAGATGACACAACTTTGCTTGCCAAAAGTGAAGATGACGTGAAGCATTTACTGATGAAGATCAAAGACTACAGTCTTCCATCTTCAATATAAAGAAAACAAAAATCCTCACAACTGGACCAATAAGCAACCTCATGATAAATGAAGAAAGGGTTGAAGTTGTCAAGGATTGCCTTTCACTTGGATCCATAATCAATCCCCATAGAAGCAGCTGTCAAGAAATCAAATGACATATTATATTGGGAAAATCTGCTGCAAACAGTCTCTTTAAAGTGTCAAAGAGCAAAGATGTCTCTCTAAAGATGAAGGTATACCTGACCCAAGCCAGGGTATTTTCAGTCACCTCATACACATGTGAAAGCTAGACAATGAATAAAGAAGATTGAAGGACAATTGATGCATTTGAATTGTGGTGTTGGTGAAGAACATTGAACGTCCCATGGACTGCCAGAAGAGCAAACAAACTGGTGTTGGATGAAGTACAGCCAGAATGCTCCTCAGAAGGGAGGAGACTTTGTCTCTCGTACTTTGGTCACGTTGTCAGCAGGAACCAGCCCTAGAGAAGGATATCAGGTTTGGTAAAGGAGAGGGTCAGTGAAGAAGAAGAAGAAGAGGAGGAGCCTCCACAAGACAGGTTGACACAGTGGCTGCAACAATGGACTCAGGCATGGCCACAGCTGTGAGGACGGCGCAGGACCAAGCAGCGCTTCATTCTGTTGTCCGTAGGGTCACTATGGGCCAGAACTGACTCAAGGGCATCTAACAACAACAGCATGATGCTGAACAGATATCAGCAGAGCTTCCAGAATAAGACAGACTGGGAAGAAAGGTCTGGTGATTGACTTCAGCAAAATGAGCCAATGAAAATCCTGTGGATCACAACAGTTCAGTCCATAACCAATCCTGGGTATGGGGCAGGATGGACAGCATGTCTTTCTTTCATGCATGGGGTCATCACGAGTCAGGGGCTGGCTTAAACACAGTCAACAATAACAACCCACACACCTGAATTAACAAGCAGACATAACAATGTACAATAGCTCAGTGACAATAGACAGTTACACTACAGGTGGGTGCACTAGGCCATGCGTGTCTCCTCTCCTTGCAGTAATTCATAAGCACAGGCTTCTTCCATCTCCTAGCTCTGCCATCCCCGAAGGTCTATTCATCATCTGAAAATTAACTAGCTAGAGAGAGGAAAGACTAGGAAGAAGGATGGGGCCATCCACTTCTGAAAAAAAAATTGGCCACTGAAAACCTTATGAATAACAGTGAAACATAGCAAAGATATTGGGGACGGCACAGGACTGGGCAGTGTTTTGTTTTGTTGTACACAGGGTCACTATGAGAAAGGAACCAACTCGGTGGCACCTAACAACAACAGAGAGGGAACAGAAATTAGAGAAACACAGGTGGGCTACTCCTCTGAGCCAGGTGTGGAAGTGGCACCACCACTACTGTTCACCGTCCCTTGTCTAGCACTCAGCCACATGGTCTCATCTAATTGCAAGATTCCTTGCTGTGCGCTCAGAAAGGAAAGAACGATGGATTTTGGTTTATATGTAACAACAGTCTTAGCTGCAATATGGAACTGGATACAAACCCAGTCAGTTGGACTCTTGCCCTATTTTATTAATAGGCACATGTACATATTGATCTCGGGAATGATTTGATTTCACATGGAAAGGGCCTATTACATAGTTTGTGAGAATACATTAAATACACACACACATACATATATATATATATATATACACATATATATATATATACACACACACATACATATACATATACAAATATATATATATATATATATATATACACACACACACACAAATTGTAGAGAAATTTATCACCAAGCACACACTGACAAAGAGTAGCTTTCCCAATACTCCAATTTAAAGAGTAACTTTAAAATTTCCAGCATGGAATATTAAGGAAATATCAGGCTGCCATCAAATACCTCAGTCTTTATTTTGTAATACAGGAGACAATAAACAATGTGAGGATTAAGACAATTATTGGACATCTAAGTGGATATGGGACTAGATGGGTCTCCAAGCAAAAACTGAACTCATTGCAAATGAGTCGCTTCTGACTCAGTGATCCTCATCAGGTTTCCAAAGCTCTAAATCTTTACAGGAGCAGACTGCCTCAACTTTCTTCCATGGAGTGGCTGGTGTGTTCAAACTACCAACGGTTTGGTTAGTAGCCAAATGCCTTAACCACTACACCCCCAGAGCTCTTTGGCCATCTGTTGGGGGTCATTATTCTGCCGACCACACTGTCCTTTTCTGAGGTTGTTATCAAGAAAGATAGAAATTGGCTGAGAGTTCAAAATGGTAGAACTATCTTGGACCATCAATTAGAGAGGCAGAAACTAAGATATGGTAGGAACACCTGGAGTTGTTGGAAAGAGAATAAAAGACATAGATTTCTTTTTCTGCTGTGATATAGGCTGATGTGCAATTGGAATCAAATAACAACTATTTATTCCATAACTCTGAAATGACACTCTCTGACCTTTCTCACTGAGAAATTGGAGGATAGGGTGGTTGGGAATCAAAAGCATAATCAACATCTGAAAATAAAAATATGTCTTTGTTACATTCTGTTTTGCCCTGGCTGGATTCATAGAGCATAAAACCAGAAACAGGTTCACACAGATGTATTCTCACTGGCTTCATTGCCCATGACGAAGGACCGGTAGAATGACAGCAGGACAAATTGATCAAATGTCAGGTCACTGGGATCTATTGAAATGCTATCTCATCATAGATATGTTCAGGGGACACAGCTGAGGGTCTGTTGTCATATTTTGGCAAGAAAATCACCACCTGTGGAGAAACCAGAACATTAGATTCTTGTAATTGGACAATTAAATGGGAAGGAGTTCCTCATGCTTTGGAAGCTGTACTCTATGGTCACTCAACACCTTTGATACTTGACAGATCTGTGCTTCCATCCTTACTCTAACTCTCTTTTCCTTCTATCTCCTGCACAACAGAGGAGAGGAATCCCAGGGACCTAGAGACAAAGAGGGAGCTCTGGTGGCACAGTGCCTAAGGCACTTGACTGCTAACCAGAAGGCTGGTGGTTCAAACCCACCAGCCTCTCCTCAGAAGGAAGGTTGGACAATCTACTTCCATATTAATACTGCCTGGGAAACCCAAGGAGGGGTCTCTATGATCGGATTTGACTCAATGGCAGTGAGTTTGAGGGACAAAGAGGACCACTCAATGTCTTTTGCTGAGAGTGGTTGGTCATTTCCTTCCATCCCCATTAGGCTACCTCCGTTCAGGTGTAAGAAGGATTCATATGTCTCATAGCATTTTCCTCATTTCCTCTTCCTAATCATCCACACACAGAGTCATGCAGAGAGAGAAAGAAAAACAGAGACTAAGAGAAAGAACAAATCCGTATGGCCGCAGAATACTCACCTTGCTGGCAGAACAGACCACTCTACACCCAAATATGGAAAGAGACAAAGCAATACAGGCTTCCAGTAGAGACAGGATTAGCAACCCAGTCGTGAGCCCCTGCCATACAAGAGAAAGACCCCCACAAATTTAGAGGACAGGTTAGCAGGTGGTGAAAGGGGAAAAGATTGGGCACAATATCTTGGCTGGCCGTAGTTAATGTCATTACAACATAAACCCCCACCCCTTATCAGGAATTAGTATGTTCTTTCCTATCTCAAAGGAGCCTTGGTGACCCAGAGGTTAAGCACTCAGCTGCTAACTAAAAGATTGGTTTTTGGAGCCCACCAGCTGCTCCATGAGACAATGATGTGGCAGTCTGCTTTTGTAATGATTTACAGTCTTAGAAACCCTCTGCGCAGTTCTACTCTGCCCTTGATGGTCACAGTGAGTTGACTAGATGCCAATGGGTTTGTTTTGGTTTGGGGTTTCCCGTCTCAAATACACTAATTAACAACTCAGAAATGGGTCATTAGAATTCTATTCAATCACTCACGGGCTCAAGAACATCCAGATTAAACCAAGAGTCTCCCAATGAATTTCTTTGATATAGAACAGCTTGTAACTAACTCCTTGAACGTTTCCCACTTTCAGGTTTCAAAGTACAGACAGTCCCTAGTTACTAACAAGATCAGTTCCTAAGTATGACTTTAAGTAGAATTTGTAGGTAAGTCAGAACAGGTGCATAGAGTTCTTATTTGGATTTAATTTAGTGCAAGAAAAGGCTCAAAGCCTTTTCAATGATTTAAAAGCTGCACATGCAGCAAGTGAGGTGATTGTGATGAAGAATTTGTTGCGAATAGGGTTGGTTCAATCATTTCAAAGTGAGGGTAAATTTACATAACATTAAAGGGCAAGTAAAGGTTGTTCATAAGTCAGACATTCATAACTTGGGCACTTAGTGTACGTTTAAGAAAATTAATCTTCACTAGAAAGTCATCTTGGTTGGTCAGAATCCTTAGAAATCATGAATCACCTTGAGATAGTAGTTCTCCTTTTTCTCCTCAGCTAAATCTTAAAATCAAAAGGAAGGTGACCATTGGCAATTCTGAGTTTTTATAGAATTTCCCACTAGCCAGCTTTCCAACATCAATGCAACAACGCAACGCACTGCCATCAAGTCAGATCCGACTCCTAGCGACCCCTCCATGGGGTGGTATCACTACAGAAGTAGATTGCCTAACCTTCCTTCTGAGGAGCGGCTGGTGGGTTTGAACTGCCAGCCCTCTGGTTAGCAGTCAAGTGCCTTAGCACTATGCTACCAGAGCTCCCGACAAGGTGTAAAGGCCCGGATAAAAACATTCAGGAGATTGCCCAGAACCCATTGATGTCTAGTTAGCTTCATGGATAGAATTTACACAGAAAATATTAGAATATAAAAGCAGTTTATAAAGTTGTATTACTGGAACATTAAATACTTACGGCATTGAAAGAAGGAATAAAGTTAGGGAAGTTTATTATAACTAAAATAGCTCTAACTTCATCAATAAATAGAACACTTGTTCCAAACCCTGCTACAATGGTACTAGCAGTATTCATTCCCAGGCTTCCTTGGATCTGAAAAGCAAAGAGGGAAAGATTGTCACAAATCCTCAGTCTCCTGCTCTTCCTGTCCTCAAGAGTTCACAAAATAACGATGGTCAGAGCCAAGTTCACACAACGACAATCAACAGAACAGTATTTGAGCCCTTCCTCATATTTAAAGAAGAAGGAGGAAGCACTGATATATTGGGATTTTGATGATCTCAGGTTCCTTTGCAGGTGCCATGTTACCCATGGAATGTCATAGAGCACAAAAAAACAAAACCAAACCCACTGCCATCGAGTGACTCATAGCAACCCCTCCTTGGGTTTCTGTGGCAGTATCTCTATGGAAGTAGATTTCCCAGTCTGCCTTCTGTGGAATGGCTGGTGGGTTTGAACCACTAACCTCCTGGTTAGCAGTCAGATGCCTTAGGCAGTATGCCACCAGAGGTCCCACAGAGCTAAATAAATCTTTCTTGCCTAAGTGTCAAGGAGAAAACATTTCTATGGGGACCCTCAGAACATTTCTAGGGTCCTGATTTAGGGAACCAGCATAGATCTGTGCTTCAGGTTCTTAGTGAATATTTTCCTATTTCACTCAACCTGTCTGAGCTTCAAGACACACTTACCAAACTCTTGGTCACTTTCCTTCCGGCAACCATGGAAAGCACTCCAGATGTGAAGAACTGAGCAAAAGAGAGAATGCATTCTGAGATGGCATATGCACACCCATCCTTACAAGGTACACCCAGCTCCCTCCCTCCTCCTGTCAGAGTTATCTAGTTGAAATAATCACCCCACGTTTGGGACCTGAAAACACAGCACAAAACAAAATGCTTTCAAGAAAGATTAAGGGTATTTGCAGATACCTGGAATTGTATACATGGACGAATCCCAAATACTTACAAACAAGGGTCCCCATAGGGGATAGTATATTAGCAATATTAAAGAAAAGCCATAATAATCAAACGGTCGTGGTAAAGGAGTCACTGTCAAGCCCAGGAACAATGTCATCAGCCCAATGAGGATCTGTGCTACCTGTGGAATAAGAAACATCTTCTGAGAAGGTGCAGCTTCTCAGGAAGACGTCTTCTCTAAGATCATTACACATCACTTTCTCCCTGCCTCCAAGGCTGTGATTTTGGAAGGACTCAGGAAGATAACCACTTCAGTTATTTCCAACGTCCAAGTCAGAACATTGCCAAAAAAGAAAAGAAAAGAAAAAAAAAATCTCACCGCAGTTGAGTCAATTTCGACTCATAGCAACCCTTCCTTGGGTTTCCATGGCAGTGTCTCTACGGACGTGATTACCCGGTCTTCTTTCTGAGGAGTGTCTGGTGGGTTTGAACCACTGGCCTTCTGGTTAGCAGTCAAATGTCTTAGGCACTATGCCACCAGAGCTCCCAGAACTTTGCCACTGAATTTAAGTGTTTGTTCATATATTTGTCACATAGGAAAAGGCTTTTTTTCTTCCAATGATAGACAGCTTCAATTCAACCTCTTTCTGTTTCCTAACTCTATAAAGTTAGTGAAGGTCAGGACGGAACTCCTTACTGCATTCAATTATCTAGAGAACTGAGTTATCTCCAGGACACCCCAGTCTTGTCTTAAGAAGCAGTACTTCCCACAAAACCTGTGTCAGTTCATGCCTACTAACCCCAAGGACCTGGGGCTGCCCCTTCAGGAAGATCAGAAGTCTCTCTTGCTGCTGGGTGGACAAGAATGAAGCCCCCAAAAGTTCTTGTGGGAAGACGTTCTCACTCTCAAGAAGATTTATGGCCAATGGTTGGGCTGCGTCTGCCTGGGATGTTCCGGTGCTGCCGTTGGCCAGGAAAGAAAGCACTTTTCAGTATAGATGGACTTTGAGATCTCTCCCTTGGGCCCTGTCATATCCCAGCAACAGGGATTTTGTGTCCCTGTGAAAAGTCCCATAGCTTAGTTCCACCTTTTTTATTAGGCAGAACCAGGGTTTTTGCTACTCATTTCCCATCCCTTCCCAGACTGCTCAGAGAAATCTAGACTGAGTTATAGCTGCTGCTTCCTTAGCAGTGTGCACTCAGAGCTAGCGATCCTAAAGCAGAGAGTCTAAGCCCCACTAGACTGACATCTGGGTATTTACCTCAA
Source organism: Orycteropus afer afer (assembly GCF_000298275.1). Taxonomy (NCBI): domain Eukaryota; kingdom Metazoa; phylum Chordata; class Mammalia; order Tubulidentata; family Orycteropodidae; genus Orycteropus; species Orycteropus afer. Next base: position 447,459 of record NW_006922209.1, read on the forward strand.
ACCCTGGATTCCAAAAGGAACTTTGCAGCAAGATTCCAGGTAAGTTCCCACTGTTGTTGTTATGTGCCATCGAGTCAGACCCAACTCATAGTGACCCCTCTTTGGGTTTCCAAGGCAGTATCACTACGGAAGTAGATTGCCCAACCTGCCTCCCAAGGAATGGCTGGTGGGTTTGAACCACCAGCCTTCCAGTTAGCAGTCAAGTGCCTTAGCCACTATGCTACCAAAGCTCCCATGGCCACTTATGGCCCTGGCCTTAACATCTCTCCCACCCAGCTCCCAGAGGCTAGCCCTTCCTAGAGACAAAATAGAGTGCTAGGAATAAGGCATGACTCCTCCCTACCTTTGCATCTTTCCCAAACACACCGAATGGGAGTTGTTGTCCTTTCTGATATGTCCTTTCTAATTCATAATCCTCAGAAGACTGACTTGTTCTGATGTGTGATGTGTGATGTGTGATGAAGCCATTGCCTGGAGTCCTTGTTTCCTGTGATTTATCTCATTCCACCAGTCAGATGCCTATCTGTAGTGTTTTCAGCTTTGTAATATATTCATAACTCCACATTTCAAGTGCTGAAGACTGTATCAAAGCAAGAGCTTACTTTCAAACTCTGCTTTTTCTTCTTGCTGCATTCCTCCTGAATGGTGTGCAAAAATCTTTAAGTGCTGGACTCTCACTTAACTGGAAACACATCACTCTGGCTTTAAGTAGTAGCTCTGATGGTGTAGTGCCTAAAGCACTTGACTGCTGACCAGAAGGCTGGCGGTTCAAACCCACCAGCCACTCCTCAGAAGGAAGATGGGGCAATCTACTTCCATAGTGATACTGCCTCGGAAACCCAAGGAGGGGTCGCTATGAGTCAGGTCCAACTCGATGGCACATAACAACAACAAGAACCATGCAGAAAACCCACTGCCATGGAGTCCGTTCTGACTCATAGTGACCTTATAGGACAGAGTAGGACTGCCCCGTAGGGTTTCCAAGGCTGTAAATCTTTCTGGAAGAACACTGACACATTTTTCTCCTGCAGAGCAACTGGTGGATTTGAACCACCAAAGTTTTGGTTAGCAGCCAAATTCTTTAACACTGCACCACAGGTACTTTATAAGTAGTATTAGCTAGATAGAAATTATTAATGTTCATAAATTAAAGACTTTAAAGACTTCTTTCGATTAATATTCTCATGTTATTTTATATAATCTGTATCATTGATTCTAGGATATAACCTTGTTAAGTAGTAAAACATTTTCCAGACTGCTATTACTGTTTATTTGGAAATGTTTTCTCCCAATTTATGTCATTTTTCTGCAATTGTAGCACAACATGGTATATAAAATTTTTCTACCACTCTAGACAACAAGGATTTTCCAATTTTTACCCCATCCTTTTAGCCAAGGGAGGTCTGGTGGTGTAGTGTCTAAGGCACTTGACTGCTAACCAGAAGGTTGGCTGTTCAAACCCACTAGCCACTCCTCAGAAGGAAGGTTGGACAATCTACTTCCATAGAGATACCACCTCGGAAACCCAAGGAGGGGTCGCTGTGAGTCAGAGGTGACTTGACGGCACATAACAACAATTAGCTAATGATATTTTATTTGTGAATGCCTCAGGAATTTGTAAAAATTGAAGAAAAACAGGATTATATTGACAATGTTAATTTCATTGTATAGTTTAATATAATGGGAGGAATATTTCTTATGGCCAACAGATTGAGATCAGGCCAAAAAAAAGAGTAGTTTTGCTGCTAACACTTTCTTTCCTAGGGGAAAAAAAAAGAAAGTCCTTTGACTTCTGTCAGTAAATATTTCCTGCCCAAATTTCTCAAGAATCTTTGCATGAATTTTCTGATAATTTTTTCTTCAATATTTGATAAAAAAGAATAAGCTTATTAATATCCTTACAAGTACCATGGTTTGAATTATTCAACGAAACCCAAACCTGTCAAGTCAATTCCAACTGATAGTGACCATATAAGATGTCGTAGAACTCCCCCATAGAGTTTCCTATCCTGAAATTTATGACAGTAGATCCTCTGGCCTTTTCTCCCAAGGAGAAACTGGTGGGTTCGAACAACTAACCTTTTGGTTAGCAGCGAAGCACTTAACCACTGTACTGCCAAGTCTCCTTGAATTATTCAACACAACCTTGGCATTCCTTATACAAATTATGCTAAACATTTTGTTGTTGCTCTGGTGGCGTAGTGCCTAAGGCATTTGACTGCAAACCTGAAGGTTGCTGGTTCAAACCCACCAGCCACTCCTCAGAAGGAACATTGGACAATCTACTTCCATAGTGATACTGCCTTGGAAACCTAAGGAGGAGTTACTGAGTCAGATCCGACTTGAAGGGAGTGAATTTGGTTTTTTGGTTTTTAAACCAGAGTTGTTAGTCGCCATCTAGTTGACTGTCTTATGGTGACCCCAAGTTGCAGAATCAAACTGCTCCATAGGGTTTTCAAGGCTAAGATCTTCCAGAAGCAGATCTTGAAGCTTGTCAGCTGAGGCAGCCCTGAACGTGTCAGACCTGCCAACTTTTTAGCTAGTAGTTGAGTGTGTATCCCTTTGTGCCACCCAGGAACACTTCAAAGGCTTTTAAATTTTTTTTTTTTTTTTTTTAACCACTCAATGATCCTCTTTCCTCCCTCATTCACATTTATTTGAATCTTCAAAATAGAGAGATGCTAACAGAAGCATTTAATTGCATGCATAATTTTTATAAGATCAAAATTCACATTTTTCAGGGGCCAAATTTTTGATACAACAACAAACACAATGCACTGCCGTCGACTTGGATCTGACTCGTAGCGACCCCTCCTTGAGTTTCCAAGGCAGTATCCCTACGGAAGTAGATTGCCCAACCTTCCTTCCAAGGAGTGGCTGGTGGGTTTGCCCTGCAAGCCTTCTGGTTAGCAGTCAAATGCCTTAGGCACTAAGCCATCATCCTCCACCCTGAAATGTATGGTCAACATAAACTAAGTCTATTAATCTATTGATGAATGAGGAAACCCTTATGTACAATATAACTGTGTCAGAGATGAGCTACTTGATGCACTATTCATTGGTTAGAATCATGATATCACTGTCCCTTCCTTTGTAACAGATAATATTTTTGCCATCTACAGGTTGTGACTGTGAGCCATTGTTCAGTAAATTAGAATTGCCATTCAGTTTCTGGAGGTAACTCTCTCCTGATACTGTTGGATAGGCTTTTGCAGATACAAGCTTCCAGGTGTCCTTTTGAAGTACTACTTATAAGTAATATTGTTGTTGTTGTTATGTGCCGTTGAGTCAGACCTGACTCATAGTGACCCCTCCCTGGGTTTCCAAGGCAGTATCACTATGGAAGTAGATTGCTCCATCTTCCTTCTGAGGAGTGGCTGGTGGGTTTGAACTACCAGCCTTCTGGTTAACAGTCAAGTGCCTTAGGCACTACGCTACCAGAGCTCCCATGAATAATATTAGCTAGATAGAAATATTAGCTAGATAGAAATTATGAATGTTCATAAATTTAACCCCCTATAGGCCCAACATAGTGTTATTCCTCTGTTCTATCCCCATCAATTGCACCACAAAAAGATAATATATCCTTATAACTCATGTTTCACGGGCATTCACAGAATAATGGTGAAGGCCCTATTTTCAACAACATCCTGCTGTAATTGAGCCATAGTATCTCTTTCCCATATATCCATCCCTGCTCCTTTTATTCTGGTCCTCTTACATGCCTCTCAAGTACATCAGCTATCATGTCCACTATCATACAGTCCTTCCTACATGAGTATCCAAGGTCAGTGTTGATGATGGTTATTGTGTTCTAGCAGAATAATTATTCAGTTCTCTTATACATCTTGTCAATTTCCAGCCTAAGTCAGTCTCCTGGAACAGTGTGTCCTCTACTGTCCCTATTTGGGTTAGCCAGTCCTTCAGTAAGAAAAGGCGCCTTTAAGCACAATATTGTTCTAGGCTGTAACCCAACACTGTACTCCCAAAGCATCTTAATTTCTCTGCAAAAATATGGTGCTGAGGAGTTCATAAAACCACCATTCACATTGTGAATCATTTTATCATCATATACTTATTCTTGTGTGTGGTAATTGATTTCTGAGTGTAACTCTGTCAAATTCATGGCTTCACTTATTACTGTAGTGGGTTAGTTGTCATAATTTAACATCTGAAGCACGTAACCGAAAAAAGTTTACTTCCACTTTGGGATTAGTCAGCCCAAAGAATCCATTCTCTTTGCTAATAACTAGAACTAGTGATATTTCCTGACTGTGGTGCTAAGAATCCAGACCAGTAATAACTTGCCAGGCTTCTGTTGATATTTCTACCTAAAAAACAAAACAAAACAAAACACCCACTACCATCAAGTCGATTCCGACTCATAGTGACCCCCATTGGGTTTCAAAGACTATGAATCTTTGTGAAAGTAGATTACCTCATCTTCTTCCCACGGAGCAGCTGGTGGGTATGAGCTGCCAACCTTTGGTCAGTAGTTAAATGCCTTACCCACTTTGCCAGCAGCACTACCTAATGTGTTCTGATTCTTACACACTATACTGCTGGATTTCATATCCACCTGGTCACGGCCTCCAACTACCTGTGTGATATTTTTAGTAATAGATGCTTTGAATTGAGCTAATTTTTGAGTGAATGAATATCTCCTAAGTGTCCATGGAGTCACGGCTTGAAAAAACACAAATGTATTATCTTAAATTTCTGTAGGTCAGAAGTGCAACTAGGAGAAAATCTAGTTGCTAAGCAGGAGGTCCTTTCTGGAGCCACTAATGAAAATCTGTTCCTTAGGCTTTTCAGTCTTATAGAGACCACCATTATTCTTTGGGCCATGGCCCCCTTCAAAGCTGGCAATGGTGAGTCACATCCTTTTCACGTTGCATCTTTCTGACCCTTAATCCATTGTCACATCACTCTGTTTGACCACAGGCAGGAAAGGCTCTGTTTTGAAGGACTCACATGTTAGATTGAGCCCATCAGATAGTCCTGGATATTCTTATTATTTTAAAGTCAGATAACTAGCAGTCTTCATCATATTAGCAGATTTGATTCTATTTTCCATGTTATGTGACCTATTCACAGGTTCTGGGGATTAGGATGTGGGCATCTCTAGAGGGCCATTTTTCCACTTGCCACATTACTCTTGTTGAGGTTGTTACTGAAAAAGATGGACATTAGCTGAGTGCTCATAGTGGTAGACTTGTCTGGACCTGAAGTTAGAGACAGAAACTAAGATACAGTAGGAACACCTAGAGCTGTTGGAATGAGAAACAAAAGCATGGATTTCTTTTTCTGCAGTGAAAGATTTGCCAAGATATGGGCTGATGCAAAAAAAAAAAAAAAAAAAACTATCGCGTCTTTCTACTTTTGAAGATTTGGGGACTCTAGAATGGCACATATCCTGGCTTATTGAGAAATTATGAGATGGAATGGTTGGGAATTAAAAGTCTAATCTAGAGCATAAAACCAGGAAGGGTTTCAGACAGTTGTATTCTCACTGGTTTATTTGTATACAGTGAATAGTCAATAGAATGAGAACAGGACAAATTGATTGGAAACATCAAATCATTAGGATCTATGGAAATGCAACTTCATCATAGATATGCTCAGGAGAGACAACTGAGGGTCTGTAGCCATAACTTGGCATGACAACCACAAATGAGACCATTAGATTATTTCAGTCAAGAAACTAGGCCAGAAGGAGTTCCACATGCCTTCAGAACTCCTTCACTGGGCACATTTCCTCTGATACTTAACACCTGGTAGGTCTATGCCACCATCTTTGCTCTAACTTTTTTTCCCCCTTTAGGTGTCCTGCACAATACCTAAAAGAAATCCCAGGGACCTAGAGACAAACAGGACTCTTCAGAGTCTGGGGACAGTTGTTTGATTGAGAGTAGCCAGCAATTTCCCTCCATCCCCATCTCATCCACTTCCTCCAAGTATTAGAAAGATTTATGCATCTAACACCATATTACTTGTTTTTACTTCAGAATTTTCCCCATGAAGTTCTCACACAAACGCACACACAGAGAGTAAGGCACAGATGGTGAGAGACAGAAACAAAGAGAGAGGGAGAAAACAAATCCCTAAGGCCTCACAGAGCAGCCTACTATGCACCCAAATATGAAAAGAGACAAAGAAATGCCGGCTCCCGATAGAGACGGGATTAGCAACTCAGTATCTGTCTTAGTTATCTGGTGTTGCTGTGACAGAAATACTAAAAGTGCACATCTTTAGCGAGGAGAAATTTATTCTCTCACAGTTTAGGAGTCAACAGTACTTTTGTTAAAGTACAAATTCAGAGTGCCGGCTCTGGGACAAGGCCTTCTCTTTTTTTGTTTCTTGGTCCTAGGTGGAGCCCAGTGCAAAGACCCTGGGTGCAAAGAACTGCACGGGGAATTGTGCACAACATCTCATCTAGCCCAGGTTAATCTCATTACAACATAAACCTCTTCCTCTTATCAGGAAATGGTGAGTTCTTTCCCATCTCCACACACACACACACACAAAAACCCAAACTCATTGCCATTGAGTCAATTCCGACTCATAGCTACCCCTTTTGGGTTTCTGAGGCAGTAAATCTTCATGGAAGTAGATTGGCCAGTCTTCCTTCCATGGAGTAGCTGGTGGGTTTGAACTGCCAACCTTCTGGTTAACAATCAAATGCCGTAGGCACTGTGCCGCCAGAGCTCCTTTTACACTAAATAAACAAGCCAAAAATGGATCATTAGAATTAAACCTGCTCAAGATCATCCAGATTAGATCGGGAGTCTCCCAATATATTTTTCAGTTTAGAAATCCCTCGTGGTCTTTGAAAGCGATTGTTTCTTTTTGACACAGAAACTAACTCCTTGAACTACTTTATTGGGACCTTTATACCTTAGGTATAAAGGTCCCAATAAAGTAATCACATTCAGATTTCAAAATATATTCAAGAAAATGAACCTTCAATCACCTGTCATCTCAGTTGGTCAGAATCCCCCCAAATCATGAGGACCCTAGAGATACTTGTTCTCCTTTTTCTCCTCAGCTAAATCTCTTTTTTTAAATGCATTTTATTGAAATATAATTTATGTACAGTAAAATACACAAAACTAAAGTGACATGGGTCAATGCTTTTCTTTTTTTTTTTTTTTTCCAGTGTTCCCTCCCCTCCCCTGCCACCCCTGGCAACCAACAAAGAAAGTTTCCCTCCATATATAAACCTTTCCTTGACCCTCCACAACAACGAACTAATACTATATTTGTCCTTCTCTGATTGACTTATTTCACTCAGCATAATGTTCCCCAAGTTCATCCATATCATACAGTATTTTGCAGACTCTACATTATTCTTTAATGCTGTATAGCATTCCATTACGTGTATGAACCATAGTTTGGTCATCCACTCTTCTGCTGATGGGTAGGTTGTTTCCATATTTTTGCTCTTGTAAATAGTGCTGTGATGAACATGACTGTGCATATATCTGTTCCTGTCCTGGCTCTCACCTCTCTAGGATATATACCTAGTAAGGGGATTGCTGGGTCAAATGGTATCTCCAATTCCAGCTTTCTAAGGAATCGCCATATTGCTTTCCACAGTGGTTGTATCACTTCACAGTCCCACCAGCAGTGTATGAGAGTCTCAATCTCTCCACATCCCCACCAGCATTTTTTATTTTCTGTCTCGCTGAACCTTGCCATCAGTGCTGGGGTCTTCAGCTAAATCTTAAAATCAAAAGGAATGTACCCTTTGGAAATCCTCAGCTCTTACAGAATTTTCCACTAGCCAGTTTTCCAACATCAGCTTACCAGAAAGGAATGGCTGTTGAAAATCTACCTTTTCTACTGAGTGCCCCTGATAAGGTATAAAGGTCCCAACAAAGTAACATTCCAGAGATTGTCCAGAACCTATTGAATGACTGGCATCTAGTTAGCTATATGGTGAGAAGTCATAAAGAAAATTTCAGAATATAAAAGCAGTTGATAGTATTGCATTAATAAAACAGGAAACACTTGTAATGAAATGAAATATTGACTCAAGAGACATATAATATGTGAAATAATTGTAATTTCTTCAGCAAATAATCACTTGTCCAAATTCCTGTTATATCGGCACTGACCAGGATTTATTCCCAGGCTTCCTTGCATCTGTAAGAGAATAAGACAAAAAGATTGTCATCAGCTTCAGTCTCATTCTCTTGGTATCCTCGAGAGTTCACAAAATGACAGTCAACTGGGCCGAGTTGAGTTGGGAAAGCCAAGCAGAACAATTCTCCTAAGTAAAGAAGAAGGAGGAAGCATCTGGTTGGTTGCGGTTTTGATTACCCAAGGCTCTTACGTAAGTGCAATATTGCACCTGGAATGCCACAGAGCACAGAACTCAGTAAATCTTTCTCGCCTAAGGTTCACGGAGGAAACACTTCTAGAAGTCTCCACAGAACATTTCTGGGGTCCTGATTTAGGGAAGCAGCAAGGATTTATGTGTGCTAATTATGGCTAAGCTTCTCCCTATTTCATTAAAGCTGTTCGAACTTCAAAGATACACTTACCAGATGTTTGGTAACTTTCCTTTCAGCCTCAGTGGAAACAGCTCCAGATAGGAAGAACTGAGCAAAGAGAGAATGCACTCAGAGCTGGTATCTTCAGGCTCATCCTTACAGTGTACTCCTAGCTCCTACTTCCCCTGTCCAAGTTCTCTACTCCAAACATTACACCCAACTCAGGACTTGCAAAAAATGTGGTTCTCAGGACAGAAGGATGAAGGGTATTTGCAGGTACATGAAATGGTATGCAGTGGAATGATTCCAAATACTTACAAACGAAGGTCCTATAAAGTATCCAAAAACAAAAAACCAAACTCACTGTGTCAAGTCGTTTCCGACTCACAGCGACCCCACCTTGGGTTTCCGAGGCAGTATCTCTACGGAAGTACATTGTCCAGTCTTCCTTCTGAGGAGTGGCTGGTGGGTTTGAACCGCCAGACTTCTAGTTAGCAGTCAAGTGCCTTAGGCACTATGCCCCCAGAGCTCCCCTATAAGGCATGTTGTTGTTGTTGTTATGTGCCGTTGAGTCTGCCCCGACTCATAGAGACCTCTCCTTGGGTTTCCAAGGCAGTATTACTACGGAAGTAGATTGCTCAACCTTCCTTCCAAGGAGTGGCTTGTGGGTTTGAATCTCCAGCCTTCTGGTTAGCAGTCAAGTGCCTTAGGCACTACGCCACCAGAGCTCCCCTATAAGGCATAGCCTGTTGTTAACGTCCACCATTCATCTGTCAGTTTGTTGTACTGTGGTGGCTTGTGTGTTGCTGTGAGGCTGGAAGCAATGCCGCCAGTATTTCTAGCAGGGTCAACCATAGTGGACAGATTTCAGCAGAATTTCCAGACTAAGACAAGCGGAAGAGGGATGAGGCCATCCATTTCTGGTAAAAATTTGATTGCTGAAAACCTTATGAATAGCAGTGAAACACTGTCTGATATATTACTGCAAAACTTTATGAATAGCAATGAAACATCGTTTGATATAGTGCTGAAAGATAAGCCCCTCAGGTGGGAAGGCACTCAAAATACAACTGAGGAAGAGCTGCTTCCTCAAAGTAGCATCAACCTTAATGACGTGGATTGAGCAAAGTTTGGAGACCTTCATTTGCTGATCATGACTCAGAATGGGAAGAAAGAGCTGCAAGCATTCATTAGAAATAGGAAATGGAATTACAAAGTTTGAATCTAGGAAAATTGGAAGCTGTCAAAAATGAAATGGAACACATAAAGATGGATATCCCAGTGAGTGGAGGGAACTCTGGTGGTGCAGTGCCTAAGGCACTTGACTGCTAACCAGAATGCTGGAGGTTCAAACCCACCAGCCACTCCTCAGAAGGAAGATGGGGCAATCTACTTCCATAGTGATACCACCTCGGAAATCCAAGGAGGGGTCACTATGAATAAGATCCTACTTAATGGCAGTGAGTGAAAGTTTAGTGAGCGGAAATGACTGATAGTGGCCATTTTAAATTAGACAATCATACGGTCTTCTATGCCAGGAATGAGAAAATTGAAGAGGAATGGTGGTGCATTCATCATCAAAACAAACATTTCAACATCTATCTTGAAGTACAATGCATTCAGTGATAGCACAATATCTACAAGTCTACAAGGAAGACCAGTTAATAAGACTATTGTTCAAATCTAAGCACCAACCAATAATGCCAAAGATAAGAAATTGAAGATTTTTGCCAATTTATGTAGTCTGAAATCGATCAAACATGCAATCTCAATGTATTGATAATTACTGGTGATTGGAATTCAAAAGTTGGAAACAAAGAAGAAAGGTTAGTAGCCTTGGTGTTAGAAATAATGTCAGAGTCTCATAACAGAATTTTGCAAGACCTGCAGTTTTTTCATTTGCAAGTATCTTTTCTCAACATAAATGGTAGCTATACACGTGGGCCTCATCAGATAGAGTACACAGGAATCAAATCGACTGCAGGTATGAAAACAGACAGTGGAGGAGCTCAGTATATTCGTCTAAATCTTGGGGTGTTGTTTGTTTGTTGTTTTTTTGTGGTAAAGACCAAGAGATTACATAATAATATGAATTTCCTAGAGACCTCTGGAAAGGAGAAACCACTACTGTCAGATTAATGAAAGAAATTGATGAGAAAGATTGCTGAAATAAAACTATCAGTTGGTATTCAAGATTATGCTTATAATGCTTCTGATTCTGAGCAATGGGGCAAGATACATATCAACTTTGTCTAAACATATCCGAGCTGCTTACCTAGAGAATCCTGAGTGGAGAAATACAGTCAGTGAGGAAGCTCACAGAGGTTGAGTGTGTATGTTCTCCTCCTCACGTTTACTCAGTGACAGGAACAGAAGAGACAGACCCCAAGGAGACTCCAGCCTCCCACGTCTGTGTACTGACACAGCTCATGTAGGTAGAAATGTTTACTCTTCATTATCTGTGCACCACAAAGTGCTAAGTTCTGAGAGTCAGAGATGGAGACAGATAGAAACTGAAGAGTGTTTGTGCTTGGGCCAGACAGAACTTCCTTTCTTTCCATTTGTATAGATTCCATACCAAATTTTAGGAACATTTTGACATAACATGGAAAGACTGGCAATTTCTCAGAGATAGATGGCTTAAAACAGTTTTTGCTTTCATTCCTGTTTTTTGTCTTTCTGTTTATGCAAGCACAGTTCACCCATCAGTGTCCATCATGATGGTAAAACCTTGCATTAATAAGAAAGTTTTTCTCAAGTTACATATTCTAGCAGACCCAAAGAAAGATAGAGGGGAATAGTGTGATCAAAAACATTTTTTGGTGGAATTCAGGACATCAAGCCTGGTGATAGTGAACTAGTTGAATTTTCTGCAGCTGACTTAACAAAAAGATATGGGGATTTTATAACCAATCTGGTAGGATGATGGTGAAGAAGCTAGGTAGATTTGAATACATAACTACATGGAAAGGACAATAGGACTTTAAAGTTAATATTTAAGCTGAGGACAATCTGGTAAACAAGGCTGACTTCTGTATTTCTGAGTTGGGTAGCTAAAAGATATCACAATACCATTCTCTGAATAGATGGCAGAAGTGGAATGTCAGGGTTTGTTGGAAGATTGATGAGTGTAGACATGAAGATGTTAGTCACAATATTCAGTAGACAGTCGGGTCTTAACTTAAAGGAGCAGTCTAAGGCTGAACTATAGGTTTAAGCTTTGATAGAATTTTTAATTACACATGCCTGAAATTTAAATATATATATATATATATGTATATATATGTGTGTGTGTGTGTGCATACACACACACACACACATATGTATATATATATGAAAGACATCAGTGAATAAAAGTTTGCCCAGGTCAGTGTTTTTGAATCTATAATGCATATTTGCTGGGTGAATAAATGAGTGAATGAATTAAAGAGATCTGCAGAGAGGAGGAGTGATGAGGAGCTCTGGTGGCATAGTGCCTAAGGCACTTGACTGCTAACCAGAAGGCTGGCGATTCAAACCGACCAGCCACTCCTTGGAAGGAAGGTTGGGTAATCCTACTTCTGTAGTGATACCGCCTCGGAAACCCAAGGAGGGGTCGCTGTGAGTCGGGGCCTACTTGACAGCACATAGCAACAACAACAGCAGAGGGATGATCAGGAGCACTTTTGGGAGTCAGTAGTTCATTTTCTCTTTACAGGGACTACTCGAGGAGCAATCACTCTCGAGTTCCTAAGCCTGGCTTAGATCTGGATGTGTTACATGAGGGATGTGATCCTTGATCATTTGAGTCAGGCTTCACATGAAGAGAACAGATTTCACTCGTCAGATCTATGGACTTTGGTCCTGCATCTATACATGTATCCATGAATTTGGGCAAATTATTTCCCATCTATGAACTTTAGGGTCACATTTAGAAAGATATAACACATCAATGAGGTTCCTCCTATTCATAAAATATTATCAGACAAGAATCACCCACCAAAGAAACAGAGCTAAAAGCTTTGCTGTAGACCTTCCAATGTGTGCACATGAAACAAATTACTCATGTTAACTCTTAAATGGAAAAAAAATATTGGAAATGAAAATATTACCTACTGTCAATTAATCTGCAGAGAAATTGATACAGAGTTGCTGGAGAATCGCTTCTTTTTAGTGGCGAAGCCTCTATGGGTCAGTCTTGCCCCAATAAGGTATAGTATTATGAGACTGATCCAGGAACAAAGGACTTTTCTTTCACTCCCTTCTCAATGAGGCCCTGGCACCCATGTATTAAACTCAAGGTCTCTTTCTTTTACTCCATAGAATAGTTAATCCAACTCCTCTGTGCCAACCACTTCATTATTCATCTCTGTCTTTCATCCTCCAAATATGCCCAGTCCCCATTCCCCAATCCTCTTTCTTTGAGAAATTTGGCAAGCATCTCAAGAACCCAAAAACTATCTCCACTTTGAACCAGAAATTCTTTATGTGAGCAGTTCAGAGATTCAACATTTCAGTATAATACAAGGAGAAATCATAAGATAAAAGAAATTACATAAAGTGTAATCAAAGCTACACTAAATAATTTATAATAGGGACTGCCATGGATTTCATATATAAAATATTAGCTGTGTAAAGCTGAAGCAATTAAGAATAAGCTTTGTGCCTACTTCCCAAGCTTTATTTAATGTTATAAACTATTTATAAGAGATTAGAAATAAAAAGCTAATTTTGGAAAATTAATATCTATTCTAGAGCTTGTCCTACTGTAGAAATCCATTATTGTTGATTATAAAGAATAAAAAAGTACACCCTAACTTTTTGAGGAAAAAAAAAATGATAGAACATACAAAATATCTATTATATCAGCAAAATGTATGAATTATTTTAATTGTCATACCCATATGATATAAACATTGGCAGTATTTTATAGCTGATTAATCTGAGGATTCGACTATTTAAGTACAATGGGGAATTCCTACACTGCTTTATTGTCCCAGCATAAATTATGGAAGGCTGGCCGTTCAAACCCACCAGCCACTCCTCAGAAGGAAGGTTGGGCAATCTACTCCCGTAGTGATACCACCTCAGAAACCCAAGGAGGAGGAGTCTCTGTGAGTCGAGGCTGACTTGACAGCACATAACAACAACAACAACAACACTATTCTCTTTCATTCTTAAAACTATCTCAGCCTGGATGATAAGCTCCTTAATTCAATGAAAAAGCAATGTCTTCATTCAGGTCTATCTATCTTTACTTCCAAGGGTATTTTTACTCGATCATGGATAATGCTAAATAGATTAATTCCCTCTTACACACTGGGCACTTGTATACAGCTTTGTGGTCACATGCAACTCTTAAACAAACAAACAAAGCATGCATGGACTTACAAAATGCAGCATTCCTTAGCCTAGGACATCTTACAGCTACTGAGGTTTGTTATTTCCAGCCTCAGTCATCTCTCTCCTTGACATATGCTACTGCTGTCATCAAAGTTAATATATGGACGTATGAATATCACTCAACCAATGACTTCTCTTCATATAAGAAAAAGACCGCAGAGAAAGGAAGCTTAGCATCTTCCTCCTTTACAATAACGACACTGTATTTTGCATACGGCACATATATCTCTGATGCTATTAACAGGTGGCTGTCCATTGCAGAATGAGCAAAACTCTAGATTCTGGTGAGATCACTGTGGACTTTCCCCAGAGACAAAACCAAGGTGCTCTGTTAGGAGAGAGAGCAGCACCTGATGCCTCAGGTCATATACAAGAGAAGCTGCAGAGATTCCTGAAGGAGAATCTAAAAGCCCTGGGGGTAAGTAAGCCTTACTAATACAGGACTTTGAGTGAGAAGGGATTGGGGATATTTGGAGGATGGAAGAATAATGAATAATGAGGTGGCTGGCGCAGAGGAGTCAGATTAACTATTCTGTGAAGTAAAAGAAAGAGACCTTGAGTTTACATGGGTTCCAGGGCCTCACTGGGAAGGGGTGAAAGGAAGTCCTTTGTTCCTGGATCAGCCTCATAATACTTATACCTTATTCGGGCAAGACTGATCCACATAGGCTTGGCCACTAAAAAGAAGCAGATTCTCTAGCAACTGAGTCTTCTTAGCAGAGCTTTTTAATGTTTGAGGCATTAATCCTACGAGTGGCCACAATATTTGAGGCAAAGTGATTCCTTCTCATGAAAAATGCTTACCACTATCTTTAAACTGTATTGTGCTTTTGGTTGGTTAAGTTGGATGGTTGATAATTTGTGTTTGTACATTTGTGTCTTACCCAGGTGGCTCAGATTATGATTGGTGTGAAATGCATCTTTTACGGGATAATTGGATTTTTTGCTCTTCAGGTTGAAGGGTGCAGAATTATTTTCTTCTCATTTTATGTAGGCTTCCCTTTATGGGGGGCACTGTCTGTGAGTATTTCACTGGTTTCTCAAATTAATTTTTACTTAAAAATTGTATTCATCAAATCAATGTACAATTTGTGATTTGCCAATTCTAAAGAGCTTTTAAAGACACTTAGTTAAAAGTCAACTTCCAATTTTAGCTTCAATGTGCCTTCTAATTTAGTGGCATTGTTATTGGGTACCATCAAGCCAATTCTGACTCATAATAACACCATATGACAGAGTGGAACTGCCCCATAAGGCTTTGTAGGCTGTAATCTTTACAAAAACAAATCACCATGTCTTTTTCCCATGGAGTCACTTTTCAGTTAGCGTCCAAGCACTCAACTGTAGTGCCACTGGAGCTCCTCTCTAATGTAATAGTGTCACAAATTTTATTCAGTGATAACCATTGGACAAGTGTAAATGGTGTAGCATAAAGTCATACGGTATAATATAACTCTCTTGTTTTAGGAGAAAACCCAGGGTTTGTTTGATTCATGGAAGAGGTTTCTTTGAAATGTAATGCTATCTGTACTGGTGGAGATGACGGAGGATATGGTGGTGGGGGGGGAAGCTAAACCCACTGCCATCGAGTCAATTCTGATTCATAGTGACCCCTGTTGGGTTTCCAAGATGGTAAATCTTTGTGGAAATAGATTGCCCAGCCTTGTTTCCATGGAATGGTTGGTGGGAGGATAGGGAAGTGTTACTCTTCTTAGGGCCTCACAGTTCTTGGCCAAATGCATTGGTACAAATGCCATATAATTTGAGCTCACATCTTTCATTCTCTGCACCTCAATGTGTGTCTTCAACTTCCACCTAGTTAATTTATATATATTTTGTCGACACTCCGTAAATAGTTTCCCACTATTTGTGGGTCTACATCCTCTATTCTGCTGAAGGAAATTTACTCTTCACAAGAACAAAAGAATAGCTATGGTGTTTTAATTGTGTGGTGCATACATTTTAATGATCCACTTTCCTCTGAGTTTTATAAAGGATTAGCAAGATGGAGGCACTGAAAGAAAGATGTATATCTGACATTGGGGTGGAAGGAATTAGATGAAAGAAGCTACTACTCTGTATATACCCTTCTTATCTTATAACAGTTTATCATTTCTGGATCTCTGACTGTTGTGTCTGCCAAGAAGCAAACAAAATCACTGGTAAGTTAACAACTTTCCAATTTCTCATTCATGAAGAAAATAAGAAGCTATTAACACTAATTTACCCACAAAAGCCAAGTCACCTGGGAGAGCCATTGATGTTTAGTATATTTCACCATGGAACTATCTCTACGACTCACTAAGTCATGTATGTCATCATTATATGACTAGATGCAGATAGGATCCATCTCCCTGGGTTTTAGAAATGCTAGTTCTCATATAGGAGATCTGGTGGCGTAGTGCCTAAGACACGTGAGTGCTAACCAGAAGGTTGGTGATTCAAACCCACCAGCCACTCCTGGAAGGAAATTTGGGCAATCTACTTCCATAGTGATACTGACTCGGAAACCCAAGGAGGGGTCATTATGAGTCAGACCCGACTCATAACAACAACAACAACAACAACAGTTCTCATATGTTATCATCAAAAGAAGATGAGTAAATCCCTTTGGTAGTAGGCAGAGGGACAATATAGAGGCAAAACATGCATGGCTGTGGCTTGAGAGGGTCAGGCTTCATTTCTGGTTGGGGGAGGAACTCATCTGGGGCAAGAAGTTAGGGACACTAAAATGCCCCTTTAAAAAAAAAAAAAAAATCCCAGCCATGTTATGTGTTTATGAAATATCAATTTCTCCAACTTTCCTTCACCCAATTGTGCTTTGCCATTCAACTGGATTGGCAATAGAAGGATGTTGTACTATCCATGGATAGATTCATGGAGTCAGAATTCCCCTCCTGGCATATAGGTTGTAGAACCCCATGGTCCCTTAATCTTTTTAACACGTGACTTTCTTTATTTTTCAGCTTCAAGGGAATCTGAGCGCTAATACTTTGAGCACCTTAGTCTCGATTGTTGGGGTCTGCATTCTCTCATACAATTTAATGAAAATTTCCCACTATGATTGCAAGGTGGAAACTTCATGTTCTGATGTCAAACCAATTGCAACTGTAAGTATTTTTCTCCTGAATTCTGGGAAGGCTGAATTCTTGAGCATGATGAAGATGATACTCGTGATCATTGGTGGAAGATTTCAAGAACATGACAGAAATCCTTGTTTCCAAAAGGTTTCCCAATATTTCTCTAATGACTTCTCTTCATAGAAGATAAAGACCTCAGATAAAGGAAGCTCAGTGTCTACCCCCTTTATAACAACAGTATTTTGCATATGGCATATACATATCTAAGGCTAGTAAGATAAGAGGTGGCTACCCATTCAGAATGAGCAAAGCTCCTGCAAATTTTTGAAAGGAAAGCATACTTTTTACCAGTAGTAAAAAGCCCAACATCCTGTGATTCAAACTTTATTTCTCAAGGGAGAAAAAAAGGTAAAGAAATAGACCGGCAATGTTAATTTCTGGGTCAGAGGTTGGGGTGATTTTTATTTTCTCATTGATTATAATTATTTTCTATTATAAATATTTAGTACTGTTATGATTTAAAAAAGTAAGTATTACTCAATGTTACCTGGAGAATTAATATTTATTCTGACTTGCCGGTGTGTGGGACCAAACCCTTTTTTGCAATTAGACTATGTGAAAAAGATGGAGATCAATGACCTCAGGCAGAAGAAAGGGAAGACTCACTACAATAGAGGAAACAAAGGATGTGGGGGTGTTGGGAGATGAATTTCACTTATGGGGACAAGGAAAGAAAATTTCACAACTGCTCCTGGACCCTTCACCCTAAAATGTATTGGAAATATAGACGAACTTCCAGTTTCAAATAGGAGTCAAGTGGAAAACTGGCAAATTGTAGTTTTTCACTGGGGAGATCTGACGTCTTGATGTGTCTGCCCTGTATATTGAGAAGAATCGTCTTTGTAAGCATTTCAAAATTCCTAATATCCATTATTGAATAATAGTTTCAATAAAATATGAATCCTAACCTACCACCACAAACAATACTACTACTAATAACAAAAAAGCAGAAGTGAAATAAACACTATGAATTCTTTAAAAAAAAAAAAAAAAGCCAGGGTTTTCTTCCCATTGAATTAATATATTCAGGAATATTGGATTCCACTCCTAACTCTTGTTCTTCCGTAACGATACATGTGTTTCTAGGCTCAGACCCAGCCTCATGCCTCCATTTTGTATAGTGTAGCAAGTGCTTCTCCTCAAGTGCCTGAGGTGGAGCTCTGGGGCCGAACTGTCCGAACCCCCACTGGAGAGGAATCCAGCACTATGGAATTTTATTTCCTTTAACAGGGGCTCTTAACTGTCCTCATGATTCTGAGCTGCCTGCAATTTTTAATTTCACTCCATCTCTCCATGCTAATCCATAATGTGGATGACAAGAATATTGACTGGGTGAGTAGAAATTCTCTTGGGAAGGTGAGAATGAATTTGACTATTTCATTAAATGATGGTGGCAAGAACTCTTTTTACCTCTGGTAAAATGAATGAAGACAAAACCTATCTGTGGTTCTGTGAATAATTTGGGGGTTGCTAGTTATATGCTGACCACTCTTGGCCTATACCATACATAATTATCAAATCTATCCAGAAATTCAGGAGCTCTGGTGGTGTAGTGGCTAAGGCATTTGACTGCTAACCAGAAGGCTAGCAGTTCAAACCCACCAGCCACTCCTCAGAAGGAAGATTGGGCAATCTACTTCCCTAGTGATACCACCTCGGAAACCCAAGGAGGACTTGCCTCGGAAACTCAAGGAGGGATTGCTATGAGTCAGATCCAATTCCATGGCAGTGAGTTTTCAGTATACAGAAACTCACCCACCCATGTATTCAAATAGCCATTCATTTATTCATTCATTCACCTAATAATTTACCATATGCAATATACTCTGTAGTACGATGGATATGTGAAGTGTGTATGTAACAACAATTGAAAAATCAAGGTATAATTCATTAGGGAAATCTGGATGAGATCAATTATATTATTGCAAGTGTACACAGTTGAAAATGCTGTAAACTAGAAGCAAAAATACACAAAAATAATTAGAATTTTATTATTATTATTATTACATACAGCAGATATAGGTAGTTTGGGAGCTGGTAATATATATATATATATATATATATATATATATATATATATTCACTAACCTTATCACATGCTTCTTTTTGTATGTTAAAATTATTGATACTAGACAGGGTTTGTTCATCCAGAGAATGGACAGGTTTATGGATTCAAAATTATCCTCTTGTAAGTAAGTAAAATTTATTATAAGCAATTGCTTTACATGTTTGTTGGACTTGGCTAAGCAAGTCTGAGTTCCACAAGGCAGAGAATCAGGAAAGGAAACTTAGAAGCAGACTTGAACCCACTGGCATGGCCCACAGGTGAAATTTCTTTTCCCTCAAATTTTATTATAAGAAACAAGAAGAAACCAGGCTATAAGTTTAAGACTGTGTTTTGGAAATACTCTCAGCTAAACATCCAGGTTCACCATTTACAAGTCCTGCTTTCCATATAACTGCAGGAGAAACTTCGGTTTAACTGTCTGCCACCATATAACAAGACTCTCTTCTTTCAGTTTCCAATAATGCAGTCCTCATTTCTTTCTGAGCCCCACTAATAGTATTCTCCAGGTCCATATTTTTAGTAGGAGCCTGAGGTAATTTAGACTTTCTCTGTCCCAGGCCTCAACATTCTCCTTAAACTTCCTCCAACCCACTGCCCAATTCCAAAGTCACACCCATATTTTAGGTATTTGTTATGATAGCACCTTTCTTCTGGTACCAAAGTCTGTATTAATTTTCTTTTGAAACATAACAAGTTACAAATGTCTTAGCTCAAAACTGCACTTACGTATCTCGTAGTTCTGTAGGTCAGAAGCCCAGGTGGACTTGGCTGGGTTCTCTACTTAGGATTTCATGAGGCTGGAGTCTAGGCCTCAGCTGAACTGGACTCTGACTTGGAAACTCTGGGGAAGACTCTACTTCCAAGTTCATGCTTGTTGGCATTATTCAGTTGCTTTGGATTAGAAAACTGAGGGCCCACTTTTCTTTCTGGTGGTTGCCAGATGTCACTATTTGTTCCTCAGGGTTGCTCTCAGGTCTGTTCGTGTGACTCTCTCCTTCTCAGCAATGGAGAACTTCCTTTTTGTCAAATCCTGCTCATGATTTAAATCTTTCTGAATCTTATTCTACCAGCAGAGAAAACCCTCTACTTTTAAATGACTCCTGGGTGGCACAAATGGTTGAGTGTTTGACTTAACTAACTGAGACTTAACCAGCTGAAAAGTTGGTAGGTGGAACCCCACAGAGGTGCTTTGTAAGACAGCCTTGATAATCTGCTTCCGAAGGTCACAGCCTTGAACACCCCATGGACCAGTCCCACGCAGCATGCATGGGGAGTTGGAATTGACTCAAGCCAGCTAACAAGAAGTGATGCAAGTAGTCCTATCAGATAATTCCCTTTTCACCATATGACAAAATATAATCATGAGCATAATGCCAGAGGCTAAAGGTCATGAGAAGCATCTTAAAATTCTTCCCAACAGCAGCTCCTTCTTTTAAATCTGCATGACATTCAATGAGAAAAGATAGAGAGAAGAGAAGACATATTTATTTCTTATAAGATCATGAATCCAAAGTGAAACATTCTTCCTCTCACAATACATTGACATGATACATTCATCACATGTCCCCACCAAATTACAATGGAAGTGTCAGAATTCTATTATGAAAGGAGGAAGAGTATTCTGAAATATACTTTTCTCTGTGACCACCAAATGGGCACATTCACCTCTCTCCCCACACATGAAACACAATCACCAATTGACAAAGCACAACAACACAAAGTCCTATGCATTCACTGCGCTGGGTCCAAACACCAGGATCTTTGTATATTTGTAGGTCTCTGCAACAAATCCAGTAGTGGTTCATCACAATGAAGTCTGAAAATCAAGTTATCTGCCCCACCCCTGCTTACACCTGTGCTACAACTGTAGGTGAGAGAAAGGATAAAGATAGCAAAACCTCAGCTTGGGAAAGGAAAAAGAAAAGAAAAAACCTGCAATCATTGGCCCATCACAAATATGAGATTCTCTGATAGAAGAATTATGAAGACTCCTAGTCCTCTAAAATATTATAAAATATCCTATGCCATGGAGTTGCTTCTGACTCATAGAGACCCAATACTTGTATCAGAGTCCACAGCTCTGGGAAGAAGTAATTTATTCATTTTCCTCTATCATCCTCTGCCTACTGTCCTTCAAGTCCATCAGCAAAATAGACATTGGAGAGCATGCCCTTTAGGTGGTTCTCAATATTTGCATGCCACTTCCTGACAGTGCAGGTTATTCTGGGATTTCTTTATATGTTAAATATTTCCAAGTTGTACACTAGCACAATATTGTCCACTAGCACTTTGCTTTTTATGACAATATACTTTCACCAAAATCAGAGATAAAATGGAAGATCTTTTATTTTCAGAATGTGGCTTTCACTTTTGGGTCTATGAAGGCCCAAGTTCCCACTATTACATTCACATCCTGTTCAGAAAAAAAAAAAAAAAAAAGGAAATGGAAGACATAACCAACTTTCTAAGGAGCTCTGGTGGCATAATGGTTAAGGCATTTGGCTGCTAACCAGAAGGTCAACAATAGAACCCACCAGCTGCTCCATGGAAGGAAGATGAGGCAATCTGCTTCTGTAAAGATTTTAAGCCCTGGAAACCTAATGGAGGTTGTTACGCATCAGAATGTACTCAATGTCAGTGGGTTAACCATATTTCTGAGTGTGTAACCCTGAAATGGGCTACCTTATTTATTCTCACAGTCCTAATCAATTGGCCATATTTAGCTGTAAAGAAGCCTAGCAAATATAGTCATAATTGAATTGCCATTTTTCTTGGTTATAAATATATATATTTAACCAAATAAGAAGGGAAACATCTGTATCAAACCCATGGTTTAAATATT
Organism: Orycteropus afer afer; assembly: GCF_000298275.1. Classification (NCBI taxonomy): domain Eukaryota; kingdom Metazoa; phylum Chordata; class Mammalia; order Tubulidentata; family Orycteropodidae; genus Orycteropus; species Orycteropus afer. The sequence continues at coordinate 469,389 of NW_006922209.1, forward strand.
ACAGGACCATTCTGAATAGCATGGTATCAGAAAATAAACTAATTGCCTCTTATAAAGATCTTCACAGATTTTCTCTCATCAAATATTCATTAAATGCAAGAGACAGATAGGAAATCACACACAAACACACTTACAAATATATTCACACAAACATACATGATATGTTCAGATTCTATCAGATGCTTATGTATCTTCTAACTCATTGTTTTCTAACCCATCAGAGATGCATCATGTATACAAATGTCCTGACACTAGTTGTGCTCATATTTCTCATACCAAAAACAGAAAGGAAGGGAATAGGTCCTATTCCCTCTCTCTTATTTCTGTTGTCCAAGAATTATTTTAATGGATATACCTCTTTTTTTTTTAACTAATTGTCTACAAGTTATGTAAACACTGGTATGATATACAGACCAATATTCACCTGAATAAATACCTGGAAAACTGAGTCATTGGGTAATTTTAGTGATGAGTCAACTGCTACCCTGTCTGGAGTGCATTCCTTAGACTCTACCAGGCACAAAGTCTATGCAGCTTAGATTTAGAATCAGGGAGTAGGTATCTGGAAGCAAATCACTGATGACTTGTTGCTGTTGTTAGTAGTTTACATTATTCTTAATGACATGTTGGCTCATTTACAGCTTTCTGCATTATCTTGCTGGAAATCTGCTTCTGAAGGACTTTATCAAGACGTGCTTCCTCAAGCTTCAATCTATTGAGAACTTGAACATGAGCAAACAGTGTCATCGCATTATTATCCCACAGATACTATGAGTATATGTGAGGCTTCACCTCTGTAGTTTGAAGCCACAGTAACAGCAAGAAGCTCATACTATGGACCACTGAGACAGAAGTACATACACATGAAGCTACAACCAAAACCAAAACACCAAACTGACGTTGAGTTGGTTTCAACTCATGCAGATAGCAAATAGCAGCTATAATACCAAGAGCTTTTTAAGTTCCTTTTGTGCATGTGTTATGACATCATAGGCTAGGTCATGCGCTGTTTAAAAATTTGACCTTAAAATATCAGTGGTCTAAAACATGAGAAGTTTATTTAATGTATATTTTACATGTGTATTGTTAGCTGGTAGGTGTCTCTACTCCATATGGTCACTTTATACCTGCATTTATATGGCACTCAATGTGGACTGCCATAATCTCAAAAAACGTTTTCAAGGTTTGCCTGGGTAGGGGAGGGAAAGTTAGAGATTGGATTTTCAGCAGTTAAATACTTTGACCTGGAAAAGGAAAGTGTTATGTTTGGCCACAGTCCATCAACCAGTCATATTCCCAACATTAATAAGATGAATGATGTAAAATGTAGTAGTAACAGGAAATACTGGTGAACAGTGTTATCTCTACCAGTGTTCTAACAAGTCATGATTTATTTGCAACATCATAACATCACAACCCCATGGAAATCATCTTCTCTCCTTCATTCTTGACTAAACATTTGAAAAATGGTCAATATTTCCTACAACTCACATATGTAGGGTCATGAAGTTCCATCTCTTCCTTAAAGCTCTGAAGTTTACTCTGTGATGATAAACAGTGCACTAAAGGTAGAGTTCCCTGGAATGATTGTGCAAATAGCTGGCATAAAGTCTTGGCTCTATCATTTCTATAACCTATAACACTGAACATGTATTTTCCATCATTAAACATCAGTTTCTTTACCTTTGAAATGGTCTAATTTGTGAATACTTGGTTCAGATTGTTATTTACATTACGGAAGATAGTAAATAGATGAAAAAATACTTAATTATATGAGATATGAGATATAAGGAGCTCTGGTAGCATAGTGCCTAAGGCACTTGACTGCTAACCAGAAGGCTGGTGGTTCAAACCCACCAGGCACTCCTCAGAAGGAAGATGAGGCAATCTACTTCCATAGGCAACCCAAGGAGGGATCGCTATGAGTCGGGTCCAACTCCATGGCACATAACAACAACAACAACATATGAGATATATTATTGGACATATAGATATGTCTAACAAACAGCTTCACAATAAATGGAGAAAAGATTGAAGTTGTCAAGGACTTAATATTACTTGGTTCTACAATCGACACCAATGGAAGCAGCGGTCAGGATATCAGACGGCATGTTGTATTGGGCAAATCTGTTGCAAAAGACCTCTTTCAAGTGATGAAGAGTAAAGATGTCTCCTTGAAAACTAAGGTGCACCTAACCTAAGCTATGGTATTTTAAATTGCCTCTTATGCATGTGAAAGCTGCACAATGAATAAGGAAGACCAAAGAAGAGTTGATGCTTTTGAGTTGCAGTGTTGGAGAAGAATGATAAGAGTACCATGGTCTACTAAAAGGACTAACAAATCTATCCTGGAAGAAGTGCAGCTGGAATGGTCCTTGGAAGTGAGAATGGCCAGATTTCGTCTCACCTACTTTGGTCATGTTGTCAGAAGGAACCATCCCCTGGAGAAGGATATCATACTTGGTAAAGTGAAGGGTCAATGAAGAAGAAGGGAAGGCTCTCAATGAGATGGATTGACATGGTGGCTGCAACGATAGGCTCAGGGATAGCAAGGATTGTGAGGCTAGTACAGGACTGGGCAGTATTTCATTCTGCTGTGCATAGCTTCGCTATGAATCAGAGATGATTTGACAGCACCTAACAACAACAACACTGTAGATTATAACATTTCACTAATATGAGTATTCAGCTAATTCAATTATGCTGCCTGCTTTCCAGTGCTTTCAGGTTTTTTGATGATATTTTACATGTATAAGGTATAGTCTCAATAAAATCTTGTTTTGCCTAATTGGCTTGCTGAAAATTGAACAAAGTTTTACCAATTCCCCTAGGACAAAACAGCCAGAATTTTTCAAAGTCTGGTAAAATTAATAATAGTGCCCCATGAAATCCAACACACCTTTCTTGTTCTGTCCATTAAAATAGCCACCAGCCACATATAGCTATGTAAATTTTAATTATTTAAAATTAAATGCAATTGATGCTTTCCAGTTTCTGACCAGACTTGTAAAGTTCCTAGAAGTCATCACACCCATCTTCACAACAAGGGAAAAAAAAGAACTGAACAAACTGAAAATCAGCAACAATCATCAATCTTAGATCCATTGGAGAATCGAGGTCACAGGGAAAACTACTGCTTCAAAAAGTGGATAGAGAGATTGACTCTGATAATCTCAGTTTGCCAGGATTGGAAGCCCTCTGTTTAAGCCAGTACTGGTAGGAACACTTACATTGTAATTGATGAATTGCTAGCAAGTCAGTATGAAATAGCTTAAGAGTTAAAATCACTGGGGGCCAAATCTTAGTGTGGGTCCCACACTAGATTGAATTTTACCTCAAGGAGCCCCACCAGGTCCTCAGGATAAAGATCAGAGAAAAATCTCCTTGTGCTTGTTCTGGTAGGAAGAGGAAAAAGAAACCATTTTGAAATAAGCCTAGAGAACTCTTTTCTCCTTAACAATGACCTGTAATCTAAGCAAACTATTTTATAAGAGCTGGACCAACTTGGGAGGAGCTCTGGTGATTAAGGAATTTGACTGCTAATGAATAGATCAAGAATAGGTCAAATAGGTTTGAACTCATCACCTGCTCTTCAGGAGAAAGTTGAGGCAGTCTGCTGCCATAAAGATTTATAGCCTTGAAAACCCTATGGGGCTATACTGTACAATATGGTAATAGTGGATACATGACATTCTGCATTGTCAAAATCAATACAACTTTAAGCACAAAGAGCGAAATTTAATATACATGTGTGTGTGTGTGTATATGTCACCGTGAGAAAATGCAGGATGACCACATCAGATCACAAAATAGAGGATGACTACATCATTATATAACTGCAAAATTATGTTGTTACATATCTGACAAATCACTGAGAATCATGGCCAAGTTGACACAAATCTTAACCATCACAGCCAGTGTTACTCTCACTCACTGTGTTCATTACTACCAGACATACATCCTTAATGCACTGCTAAAAGGGCAAGGAAGGCCGCATCTCCCAACCTCCTCTAACCCCACAAGAGGAAGGCAGAATCACCATCAATAGCCCAAGGCCTATTACTGCAAGGCCAGACATGCTGCCTCCCTCCAGCCCTTTCACCAACTGTTCCTCCCAAAGCAC
>NW_006922209.1:473761-478908 GCF_000298275.1 Orycteropus afer afer
GAGAGTTCTGCCTCTAGGAGGCCTCCTTTTGAGCTTGGCAGAGTGGCCACACCAACCAGTCATAACAACAGAATTCTAAGCACCTGAGAGTGAGCCTCCCATAACATTGCGTTGTGCCACGCCCAACAGAAATAACCCAGGTAGATAACATTTACAATCAGGAGCTCCTCAATTGCTCATTCCACCACTGAGTTTACAATGACTTAAGGGTAGAAAAGCCATACTAAGTAATTTACTTCACTGCATGCACAAAATAGTCAGATAGTAGATGTTTTTTTCACCATTGTCATAAATGTGAAATGTCAGGTAACAAGACAGTTGATAAGTAAGGAATGTGTGTGTGTGTTACACAATTCAATACAAAATAGATGGTAAGATAGAAATACAGTGAAAGGAGAAGGAAAACAAACAAAATAGGACTATTTGGGAGGTATGTACTTACATTACTCTGGAAATTAGTCTTAGGAATAAAGGCAAAAGGAACTGTACATAATATTATACTTTAGTTGGTAAAATTGCTTTCCACAGGGGTAACCAAAATCAGAAAAGAAGAAAGAAAGAAAGAAAAAAAACATTGCTGTCACATTGATCCTGACTCCTAGCAACCCTACAAGACAAAGTAGAACTGCCCCATAGGATTCCTGAGGCTATAATTGTTATAGAAGCAGATTGCCACACCTATTTTCTGCAGAGTGGCTAGTGGTTTTGAACCATCAGCCTTCCGGTTAGCAGACAAGTGCTTAACCACTGTGCCACCAGGGCTCCTGTGCCTGACCCAGTGCTGTTCACTCTCATCAAGGAACAAGTTGGTCAGAAATCCATGCCACAGCTATGGCTTTTAAGGACACTGGAAAGCCACCCAGAAGCAGATGTGGCCATTCACAGATTAGAATTTCTCTAACCAGTTGCTACTTAAAATCCCTGGAGAAGGTGTGTGCCCACTTGTTTAGAGGGGCAAAAGAGAAGAACTTCAAAGTGAAGGGACCCATTAGGATGCCACCAAGACTCTGAGAATCACTATGGAGAAAATTCCTTGTGATGAAGGCTCTAAGACCTGGGATCATTTCCAGATGAGAATCCACAATCGATTGGCACAGTCCTTCTGAGATCATTAAGCAGATCACTCCTATCCATATTGAGCCCATAGCAGAGGTTCAGGTTACCATTGGCACTATTTTAATAAATTGATTATCAGTTGGTATAAAAATCAAACAAAAATAAAAATTCTCCTCCTACGTATAAACCCAAAGATCTCTGGTGGTTAAAGCATTAGGCTGTTAACCAAAAGTTCAGCAATTCGAACCCACCAGGGGTGCCACAAAACAAAGATGAGACAGTTCGCTTCTGTAAAGATTTACAGCCTTGGGAAGTCTATGGGGGCAGTTCTACTCTGTCCCATAGGGTTGCTAGGAGTCCGAATTGACTCAATGCCAATGAGTCGTATGTATAAACCCAATGCAATTTTGCATGCACATGTACCAAAGTAAGCGTATAAAATTTGCATGGCAGCCTATTCATAATAACCCAAATTAGAAACGTTCCAAATATTCATGACACTTAATTAGATCAGTAGATTGTTCCATAATTCTTACAATGGAATACTTTGCAGTGACATACTTGACACCAGCATGGATGAATTTCACAAATATTTTAAGTGAAAGGAGCTAGACTTGAAAGTATATGTTGCTGTTGTTGTTATGTGCCATCAGGTCGGACATGACTCATAGTGACACCTCCTTGGGTTGCCGAGGTGGTATCACTTACGGAAGTAGATTGCCCAACCTTCCTTCCAAGGAGTGGCTGGTGGGTTTGAACCACCAGCCTTCTGGTTAGCAGTAAGTGCCTTAGGCACTACACTACCAGAGCTGCTAAAAGTATATACATCATAAAATTCTATTATATAAAATTCAAAAACAGGCAAAATGTTAAGGATGATGGAAAAATTCAGGAGTGGTTAATGGTGATGGTTGAACAACTTGATGAACTAATCATTGAACTGTATGTGTAAAGATTGTAGAATTGCCCATGCTTTGTTATTTATATATCTACCCAACACACACACAGAAAGATAGGTTTAAAAAAAAAAAAAAGGCAAAAATGTAGTTACTCTTATAGACCCTAGTAGGAGAAAGGGAGCAGGCACTGTTTTGTGCAATTTTGGGAATGTTCTCTTCATTGATCTAACAGCTGGTTACTGTCTAAACATCTGAAAATCAATCAGCTCTCATACCCATGACCTGTTCACTTTTCTGTATGTGTATTATAGTTCCATTAAAAGTATGAATAAAAATTGACATTCTGCATCCTTGTCATCTGATCCATTGGGAGGTGGAGCAGGATGGAATTCAAAATCATAATCAATATCAACAAAGGGAGAAAAATATTTTATTTGGTTTTATAATAGCTATGTTCCCATGCTACTGGTAAAATAGATGGCCCACAAAAACAAGGAGCTCCCAATAAGATGGTTTGAAACAATAACCACACAATGGACACAAAGATAGAAACAGTAATGGAGATGGTCCAGGATTGGGTCACCATGAGTCAGCACTGACTAACAACGAGTTGCCATGAGTGGCAACTAACAACGGCAAAGTCCCATGCACAGATCCAGACACTTTTAGGCAAGCAGGTTGTGATTGACACAGTGAGGGACAATGAATATAGTTTAAAAATTAAGCAGAGTCACTACTATTGAAATATCAGTTCCTCATAGACATGTCCATGAAGGGCTCTTACTAAGGTCACATTGTCATTTGTTGACTGGATAACCACCACCTGTGGGAATTGAAAATAATATATATCATTAGTCACATATCCCTTGGTCAGAGACCTTCACATTCATCCTGGGAAGTTTTAACATCTTTTCAGTACTCCCTTCCTACCTTCACTTCCATGCTTTTGGGGACCTTATACCATTTATTGAACAAGGAACAATATATGGCCAGACCTATGGGGCTCTTGGAAACATCTGCCATTGCCCTGTTTCTGTATCGTGTTGTCTCCTCCAATTTCAGGGAGGACTCATGCACCTAAAGTCTTCCCCCACTGTGCTTCCTCATCTTGCTCATTACATGTGACTAGGGGGGAAGAGAGAGACCTTGAAAGGAATAAAAGACAGATATATAACATCATATGATAAATTTGAAACCCCAGGGACACTCACCTGAGTGACAAAGCAGGCTGCCTTGCACCCAAATACAGAGAGAGAGAGTGCGATGCTGGCTTCCAGCAAGGACAAGACTATCATCACAATGAGAAATACCATCTAAAGAGAAGTTCCCATGAAGAGAAAAGAGGCAAAGGAGGGAGAGTAGAATATTATTTAATAGGTGGACACGTCCATTGGCTCTGAATGTTCTGACTCCCACCAGACCCCTTCTCCATCACAGCAATGGATAAATTATCTCTTATCCCAAAGTTAAAAAAAAGAGAATATCTTAAAATAGCTCTGAGAAAACTAGACAGCTTTCTGCAGTTCTCTTTGTTTAGAAATTTTTTTCTGTGGTCTGCTATAAGCTATTTTTTGTTGGACTCAAGGACCTTATAATTACCTCCCAATGTGGATTTGTATGTTGGGAGCAAAGACTCCCCAGAACTATGAAAGTTATATCAGTGTCCTTTCCTACTATGGCCATCTTGGCTCGGTGATCCAACCCTCTCCTTGCCAACACGTAACACAAACAACATGGAATTTATCAAACCACCACAATATATACCTTTTAAAAAAAAAATCTTAACTTGAAATTGGAAACCTTGAAGAATTACCCTGTTTAAGAATTTTCTAACATCAGTGTGTTCAAAGAATATTTGAGCAAAGCTAACTCCACTGGAAAAAGGAGAAGCTTCTCTACGTTAGACCAAGGATTCAGACTTTACTATTTGTGGTCTTAGACCAGCATCAATCAAAAGACAGCCCTCTCAGGCCCTAAAGATAAATTTAGAAAAAAAAAATCAGAAATCAAAGGCAGTTCAGAAACACTTACAAGAGTCTTGCACTTCGCATCATATTTTGGCCCAACAATCACTTGCGCAGTTAGTATGATTATCCCTATTCCTGACACAATGGCACTGGTCACGTTCATTCCCAGACTGCTTCTGATCTGAAAGAGAATGAGAATTCCTCAATATATGCCTCTGAATCATGTCTTTCTTCCCTATGAAGAATAGAAAATATTCATTGATTTTGAAGGGTTTGAAGATCCACTCTCAAACCAATGTCCCAATTCTAAGAAAGAAAGAGGAGTGTTACATTGAATGTTATATCCACAAATTACAATCAGGAATGGAGCTTCAGACCATGGGCTAGGCTAAGTAGGTCCAGTTTCCTGATGGGAGTATTTGCAATGACCCTCTCAGAGCCCAGAGCTGTCAAAGAATCTTTGAGAAAGATTTCTTATCTTTCACCTGAGACAGGGCACTTCTGATTTTGCTGCTTGCTTCTGGGTCCAGGGAAGTACTTACCAGGTTCTTTGTCACTTTTCTTCCAGCAATGATAGACAGAGCTCCAGATGCGAAAAACTGAAAAGCAAAGGATCTGTTCAGGCCCAGGAGCTTGTAGCTGTCCTCCCACCAACACCAAATTCTATCAGAGTCCCAAAGCATATAAACCAAATATTTTCCTCTAAGCAGTAAAATATCAAGAGATATTTTTATTGTGGTGAAAACATGCACAAAAAGACATTCACCAACATAACAACTTCCCCATTTACAGTTCAGGGACATTGATGACATTTTTTCATGCTGTGCCACCATTATTGCGATCCTTTTCCAAAATATCCCACCACCATGAGCATAAACTCAAGTGAAGTATCTTTTCTTTGTAGTGATTTTTGTGATGTGGCTGGTTGCTGTCAAGTCCTTTCTGACTCCTGGCAATTCCACGTGTTACAGAGTAGAACTGCTCCACAAGGATTTCCTGGCTGTGATCTTTACTGAAGTTCACCACCAGGACTTTCTTCCACGGTACTACTGGCTAGGTCAGAAACGCCAACCTTTATAACAGTTGAGTGCAAACCATTCACACCACCTACTGTTGTTGTTGTTATGTGCCATGGAGTTGCCCACAACTCATAGCAACCCCTCCTTGGGTTTCTGAGGCAGTATCACTATGGAAGTAGATTGCCCAACCTTCCTTCCAAGGAGTG
>NW_006922209.1:479683-485848 GCF_000298275.1 Orycteropus afer afer
AAAAAAACAAACAAACAAACAAACAAATTCACTGCCATTGAGTCGATTCGATTCATAGTGACCCCTCCTTAGGTTTCCGAGGTGGTATCTCTACAGAAGTAGATTGCCCAATCTTCCTTCTGAGAATTGACTGGTGGGTTTGAACCACCAGCCTTCTGGTTAGCAGTCAAATGACTTAGATGCTATGCTACCAGAGCTCCCTTTTAGTAATTTATTAGGGTGCAATTCACATAATAAGAAAACAATCATTTTAAAGTGAACAATTCAGTAGCATTTGGTACATTCACAATAGAATGTGCATTGGCATGTCTCTATACCCAGTTCCAAAACATTTCCATCATTCAAAAGTTAAACCTCTTACCCATTTAAGCAGTTTCTGTCCATTCTTCCTTCAATAAGTTAATTTTTTGATAGAGAAGGCTGGAAGGAACATTTTCAGAATTTGACCATTGCAAGAATTGAGATATTCCAACATACTCACAAATAAGGATCCCCAAACAGGATATCCTGATTCAGTGAAGAAGCATTGGTGAGAAGGCAACCACAGGCTTAGAACCCATATGCACACTTTCATCAGACCAATCAGGAGCTGAGCCACCTGGAGGGTGAAAAAGAAGGCCCTTGGGTGGTGCAAATGGTTTGAGCTTGTCTACTAGCCTGAAAGTTGGCAGTTCAAACCTCCCCAGTAACACCGAAGAAGAAAGGCCTTGGTGATCTGCTTCCGTGAAGATTACAGCCATGAAAACCCTATGCTGAGGTTCTACTCTGTAACACGTGGTATTGCCAAGAGTTGGGACTGACTCACTGGCAGTGGGTTTGGTTTGGTTTCTGAGAACGAAGGATTAAGGTTTCCAGAAAAAGGACTCTGTGCTCTTTATATAGAGTCTCATCTCTTAGTTTAGGAAGGGCTCCCAGGATAAACTATCCAGCAATCTATGCCTTTTCCTCAAGTCCAAGGCTGTCTGGAAAAGGTTAATGGTAAATTGCCTCTTCCTCCTTCTCCAGGAAAATGCATTTTTCCTTTCAGATTATGGCACCTCTGATTATATTTTTAAAAAATCTTCTGGTTCTGTGAGGTTTATCAAGGTCAGTTTATATTTGGTGTTGTTGTTGTTATGTGCCGTCGAGTCAGACCCAACTCATAGTGACTACTCCTTGGGTTTCCGAGGCAGTATCACTACAGAAGTAGATTGCCCCATCTTCCTTCCGAGGAGTGGCTGGTGGGTTTAAACCGCCAGCCTTCTGATTAGCAGTCAAGTGCTTTAGGCACTATGCTACCAGAGTTCCCTCATGATATTTAAGGAATTAAAATAATTAGTGTTAAAGAACAAAGATGTCACTTTGAAGACTAAGGTGCACGTAACCCAAGCCATGGTCTTTTCAATTGCCTCATATGCATGTAAAAGCTGGACAACAAATAAGGAAGATCAAAGAATTGATGTATTTGAATTATGGTGTTGGCAAAGAATACTGAAAACACCACAGACTGCCAGAAGAACAAACAAATCTGTCTTAGAAGAAGTACAGCCAGAATGCTCCTTAGAAGCAAGAATGGCCAGACTTCGTCTCACCTACTTTGACCATATTGCCAGAAGAGACCAATCCCTGTAGAAGGATGTCATGTTTGGTAAAGCAGAGGGTCAGCAAAAAAAGGGGAAGACCCTCAATGGGATGGATTGACACAGTGGCTACAACGATGGACTCAATAGCAAAGATTGTGAGGATGGCACAGGCCCAAGTAGTGTTTCACTCAGTTGTACAGAGGGTCACCATGAGTTGTAAGTGACTCAATGACACCTAACAACAACAAGAAGAAATTAATCACAACACAGGAGCCACGGGGAACATCTCTCAATATGTCATATTTTTAGGTCAAGTCCACTCACCCCTAGTATCTGGGGCTCCCCCTTCAGGAATATCTTCAAGCTGTCCATTTTTTTTACTTGGATATTATCTGTCTGTGTCAGTTTCATGGCAAAACCATCAACAGCTGTTCCTTCTGGTGTCTTAATATGGTCTTTAATGCTGTAAAATAGGTATTTGTGAGCACACATCCACTGTCCAACCCCTTTAATTTAGATATTAAAAATCACTTTTGAGAAAACTGTATCATGAGGCAGTTTGGGTGTGATATTAAGTTAAATGGTCTAAATTCTAATTCTAACCAAGCACTGAGTAAGCCTGAGCAAGTCTCTTTTAACATCTCCTTGTCGTAATTTTTTAAACTATAAAAAAGGGGATGTTGGTGGCACCCACCGAGGAAGAAAAGCCTTGGTTTTTGCTTATGTTATGTCTACATGGTCTAAACCAACTTTTACATTTACAACTGAGAATCATGTGGACACATTTTAAGAAATAAATATCAACAAATATGTTGTAACATGTTATAATCAATTGATCAATATGAACAACCATGATTGTTATGGATTTTCTTGTGTCTTTTGTCTCCCCAAAAAAATATGAAATTCTAAGCACTATACCTGTGGATGCAATCCTGTATGGAAATATAAGGGGTTTTTGTTGTTGTTGTTGTTATTGTTAATGAGGCCATGATCCATGTAGGGTGTGTCCTAAAGCTAATCACTTCTGAATGACATAAGAAGCAGCATAGACACAGAGACAAGCTAGCCCACATGGGGGAAGATAGATGCCACATGAGGATCACCAAGGAACCAAGGAAACCAGGGCTATGGACACTGGAGCTTTAGATGTTGAAAGAGATAAAGGTCTTCCCCAAGAGCAGACAAAGCACCTTCTCCCAGAACCAGGGTCCTGAATTCAGACTTCCAGCCTCATGAGCTTTAAGAAAATGTATTTCTGTTTTTAAAATCACCTGCTTGTGATATTTCTGTTTAAGCTCACTGCCGTTGAGTCAGTTCCAACTCATAGCAACCCCTCCTTGGGTTTCTGAGGCAATATCTCTACGGAAGCAGATTGCCCAGTCTTCTGTTCAAGCAACACTAGATAATTAAGATATTAGCAAATGTGTTATAAGCAGAGGCTCTGAGCCCATGCAATGGTTGATAAAATATACATAGGCCATGTTACATGAGGGTAGAAGATACTCGGAGCAGAGAGCTATCATCCTTGTTATCCCAGCTGAGATTATCCTTAGTCAGAAAGCAGTTATTGATCCTCATATAGGTGAGTGAGACCATCTGATTCCAGAAAAACCATGCACACCAATGTGCAGATTTGTGAGTTTTATACATATTTATTGCTTTCCACCACTTTTGAATGTTATTTGTTTACCCGTTATTGTGGCAATGGATCACTGATGCACCTTGTTCATGCTTCCCTAATACACTGTACCTTAGTCCAACTTAACTTAGAATCAGTTCAGTTTGTCTATATTTCCTAGCTTCTGTCTGTTTCCTTAGTCTTGAAGCCGGGGGCGGGGGGGGGGTAGAAACCTGGGTCACTCCTACATATTTGTGTTACCTGAACAGAGATAATTATAAACAGACTCAAATCATAACTAGGCTACCTCTGTCTAGAAAATAGAATTCAACAATCATCAGTTCTATGATCAGGGTCCAAGTCTAAGGCAAACATCTGGAAGGCAAAACCTAAACTTGTGAACCTGGATTGCATTAGGGCCTAGGTAATACCCACAAGTATGGCACAATATCAACATGTTAGTATAAATCTTATGTGTCTCAAAAAGAAGCAATACTTTTATCACAACACAATAAACAGTGGGCCAGAAGAGTTTCCTTAGATGCTCAAGTCTGATAGTTGCCCTCTCAAATAGTCAGCTGGTGGAGCCACAGTGTGTGGAAGCTACCTGCTCCACATGAATGTTCATGACGGAGCATGGACTCTGGGGCTGCACCTTCCTCTAGCTTCCACATTCACCTCCCACATAAATGAGGATCTGCCCTTCAGAAGCCTCTTCACACAGGATTCCCCACCTTAGCCAAAAATAAATACTCTTGACCCAAGTTCCTACTTCTCATCCACCCAGACCCCAACGTAAAGCTCTTCCTAGAAGCTAAGAATAGCAAAGGCGCTCCTCCTACCTTTGCATCACTCTAAACTGAACCAAAAGGGAGATGACAGCTACTCCTCGTCACCATTCTCCAAAACATTTCTACCTAAGAACCTAGTCTGATATAAGCAGCCATGTGACAATTGCCTTGAGCCTGGTATGACCATCATCACTTCCTCTGAGTCATCCTACCCAACCTATCAGAGAGCAGCTGAGATGAAACTTTAAAGAAAAAAATTTCATGAGATAATAGTTGTCATAGAATCCATTCCAACTCATGGTGACCCCATGGGTGTCAAAGTAGAACGGTGTTCCATTGGGTTTGCAATGACTGATTTTTTCGGAAGTAGATCTCCAGACCTTGCCTCCAAAGTGCCTCTGGGTGGACTCGAGTCTCCACCTTTTCAGTTAGCAGGGAGCATGTTAACCATTTGCACCACCCAGGAACTCTGTAACCTAGCAACAGGAACTTATTTTTAGGTCTTGACTCTACCCCATGAATTTTCTTTCCTTAAATATTGCACTTAAGGTTTCACATATCAAAACCTCAGTCATGAGGGGACTAGTCAGTTGACTAGACAGCAGGTAGAAATGAATTTTAGTGTTCACAAATTAACAACATCAGCATTACAAAAAAAACATTTTTTACTCAAACAACAAACCTCAAAGGGGAAAAAATACCCCTGCTTACCATAATTGAGTATAATGATGTAATGTAATGGAGACTGTAACCCAAGCCATGGTATTTTCAATCACCTCATATGCATGTGAAAGCTGGACAATGGATAAGGAAGATGAAGATGAGTTGATGTTTTTGAGTTGGGGTGTTGGAGAAGAATGTTAAGAGTACCATGGTCTGCTAAAAGGACTAACAAATCTGTCCTGGAGGAAGTGCAGCCAGAATGCTCCTTGGAAGCGTGAATAGCCAGACTTCGTCTCACCTACTTTGGTCATGTTGTCAGAAGGGACCATTCCCTGGAGAAGGACATCATGCTTGGTAAAGTGGAGGGTCAACAAAGAAGGGGAAGGCCCTCAATGAGGTGGCTTGACACAGTGGCTCAGGGATAGCAAGGATAGTGAGGTTGGCCCAGCACTGGCCAGTGTTTTGTTCTGCTGTGCATAGGGCCGCTATGCGTCAAGATGACTTGACGGCACCTAACAATGTTGTTAGGAGCTGCCCTGTCAGTTCTGACTCATAGTGACCCTGTGCACAACACTGTCTGGTCCTGCACCATCCTCACAACTGTTGTTTGTTTGCATCTATTGTTGCAGCCACTGTGTCAGTCCATCCTGTTGGGGGCCTTCCTCTTTTTCTCTGACCCTTCACTTTACCAAGCATGATGTCCTTCTCTAGGGATTGGTACCTCCTGACAACATGTCCAAAGTACGTGAGACAAAGTCTCACCATCATCACTTCTAAAGAGGATTCTGGTTGTACTTCTTCCAAGACAGATTTGTTCATTCTTCTGGCAATTCACAGTATATTTAATATTCTTTGTGAACACCATGATTCAAATGCATCTGTTTGAATTATGGTAATAATAGTAACAAAGTCCTTTTGATAGCTCTTTTCTTCTGGTTATTTTATACAACTCTTCTAAAAAATTATGCCACCTAATTTTTGGCTGGAGATATAACACAGGATGTTCTACTCCTCTTCTAGTTCAGATTGTCAAATATTTACTCCCATTCTTGGACTTGTAAATGCTTCAGATTATTATTAGTTGCTGTGGAGTGGATCCCAACTCATGGGACCTCAGGTATGCATAAAAGAACTGATTCATAGGGTTTGCAAAGCTGTGACCTTTTGGATGCAGATCACCAGGCCTGTCTTCTGAGGTGCCTTTGGGTGGGTTTGTACCAGCCAACATTTTGGCTAACAGTCAAGTGCTTAACCATTTGCACTATCCAGGGATTTGTAAATACTTCACATCTGTGGTAGTTAAGCTTGTGTGTCAAGTTGGCTTGGCCGTGACCGAGTAGACTGGCATCTGGATGCAGCAGTTATTCCCCATGATGAGATTGGATGTGGTGTCATCAACTCTGTGGTGATCTGCTGTGAGTGGATAATTAGTTACCTCTGGGGTGTGGCCTGCTTCCAGTATCTATGGGGGAGCTTCGAGGAAGCTCTCTAGCTTTTCCGCACATTTGGACAACCAGTGGCCTGCTGTGTT
>NW_006922209.1:486418-515047 GCF_000298275.1 Orycteropus afer afer
ACTGTGGTCAATGACATGAGACAAAGTATATGTGAACTGCTGTATGGAAAGTGAATTTGCTCTGTAAATCTTCACCCAAATCACAATAAATGAATAAAATAAATAATAATAATAAAAAGACCTCCACCCAGACCCCAGAGCTGGCACTCTGAACTCAGACTTCCAGCCTCCTGAGCTGTAGGAGAACAAACTCCTGTTTGTGCAAGCATCCACTTGTGGTATTTCTGCTTTAGCAGCGCTAAAGAACCAAGACAATATCCTTGCAAAAATCATGGGAGATTCTGTTTATTTTATGGCTTGCCAGTTAACCAATTATTGTTTAAATCAAAGAGTCAACTGCTTCAGATCAAGAGACAGAAATTAGGGGGTGGGGAATGGGAGGAGCAGGTAGGTAAAGGAGAAGGCAAGTGCGATGCTCTTTTTAGAAATGCATAACGCTTAAAATAGAATTTTTAGAAACCTTATCATGATCACCCAAACACATGCCATCTCATTTTAAAAATTTACCAAGTAGAGATAATGATCCTCATCATTCTTCACTAAAAGTAAGCAGAACCAAAATTAGCTGTTTATCATTATCATGAATTGGTCCAAATTACATAATGCCCTATTTCGCAGAACAGGTCATGGATGTTAAGCGACATATATTCCTAATTCTGTACTGCTTTTAGATTGTGTAAAGTCATTCTCATATTCCCTGTTGATAATGACATTATTGTATTTGCTTTCCAATTTTTATGCTTTTGATTGCTGTGTCTCGCCTCATACTTATTTTACGGATTATAGTGTCTAGCACAGTGTTGAACAGAATGGTGATAGTGCCTTCCTTTGTCATTCTCAAGTTCAGGGGAAGAGCTTTCACTACTTTACTTCTGATCGACTTGTATATAGTCGTGATCACATTAAATAAGTTTTATTATGTTAATAAGTGTCTCATAACTTTTGGTATGAATTTGTGTTGAGTTTTATCAATGTTTTGTATATATTGAGATGATAAGTTAATATGGAAAATTTCATTTGTTAATTTTGGAAATATTAAACCAACTTTCCACTTGAAAAATTCCAAACATGGTTAGGATGCATTATTCTTTGGATCTATTACATGTCTTTTTGCTACTATTTTAATTAGTATTTCTACATCTATGTTCATGATAAAGAATAATCTATACTTTTCCTTTTCTGTACTGTGCTAGTCAACTTTTGGAATCATGATTACGCTGCTCTTCTCAAGCAAAAATAAATGAGAAGTGTCCGTTTTTTCCTTTTCCATCAAGAGTTCACAGATGACTGGTGACATCTCTTCCTTAAATATTTGGAAGAAATCTGAAATCCTAGTGACTTCATTGGTTATTTGGAAGAAATAATTACTGAACTTTGGAGATTAGGGACTTCTTTGAAAGAAGATTTTTGATAACTCATTTTAATTCTTTAATAGATAAAAAAATTTTCTGATTGTGTTATTTTTACTTCCACTAGCTTTGATAAGATTTTTACTATAATAGGCTTTACAGGGTTGGGACCATGGATACACATGCAGTTGGACATTGTCAGAGCATACACTGTGTGGTGCATAACTATGTGTGTATTATACATATTCATACTATCAAAATTGTCAAATTGATTTCTTTAAAATAAATTCTGTAGTATTATTCACTCTTTTCATTCCCAATATTGGTAATTTGGGTCTCAATCTCCCTCTCTCCCCCACTTACTTTCACCTCTCTCTCTGTCCCTCCCTTGTTTGCTTTCTGGATTCATATTGCTGCTGTTGTTGTTATGTGCCGTCAAGTCAGACCCGACTCATAGCGACCCCTCCTTGGGTATCACTACGGAAGTAGATTGCCCCATCTTCCTTCCGAGGAGTGGCTGGTGGGTTTGAACTGCCAGCCTTCTGGTAAGTAGTCAAGTGCCTTAGGCACTATGCTACTAGAGCTCCTATTCATATTGCTTTACTTTTTAAATTTATTAATCCTTTCACAAAATCAGCTTTGGGCTTTATTGGCTGCCTCTATTATGCTTTTCCCACCCTCCAATTCCTTGATGTCTGCTCTTATTTTTATTATTTATTTTCTTAAGCTTGATTTGCTGTTCTGTTCCAAGTTTGTTGAGAAAGAGGCTTAACTCTTATAACCCGAAAACCTAGACTATATGAAGAAGAACGCAGCATCAGGATTGGAGAAAGATTCATTAACAGCCTGATATGGAGATGACACAACCTTGCTTGCTGAAAGTGAAGAGGACTTGAAGCACTTACTGACGAAGATCAAGGACTATAGTTTTGCATATAGATTACACCTCACCATGAAACAAAAATCCTCACACCTGGACCAATAAGAAACAGTATGATAAACACAGAAAATATTGAAATATTTACCCATAGAATCCTTCAGTATTGCAGCTTGAGGTTTGGATTTTTTCTTCAGTCCCTTCATCTTGAAAAAGCATATTGTCCCCTTCTTGTTTTTAGTTATATATTCCACCATCAGAAGCAGCTGGATTCAAATCAATTACAACTCATGTTATCCCCATGTGTTTCAAAGTAGAACTCTGCTCCACAGGGTTTTCAATGGCTATGACCTTTCTGAAGTAGGTTACTAGATCTTTCTTTCAAGGATCCTCTTGTTGAATTTGAACTGCCAACTTTTCAGTTAGTAACCAAGTGCCTAATGGTTTTTAGAGTCACCCTTATATCATGGTCAATAATTCATTAGGTTAAATTTCCCCTGTTTAACCTATTCTGGGGAGCTCTGGTAGCATAGTGCCTAAGGCACTTGACTGCTAACCAGAAGGATGGTGGTTCAAACCCACCAGCCACTTCTCAGAAGGAAGGTTGGGCAATCTACTTCCGTAGTGATACTGCCTCAGAAACCCAAGGAGTGGTCGTTATGAGTCGGGTCCCACTCAACAGCACATAACAACAACAACAACAACTACCTATTGTGTGGTTTCCATTTGGAACAAAACTACTATAGACACTCACATGATAAGGCATTTTAAATTGACCCCACCCAAGATACATTCTTCCTGTATGGAGGTCCCCAGCAGAAATACTACTCCTTTTATCTCAAGTGTCTTGATGTTGTTAGTTGACTCATAGCAACCCCACATTAGAGACAAAATTGCAAATATTTCCAGGATGTGAGGAGATATATTTAAGTCCCATACTTTTATAGAAAAAAAAAAAAGCAAAATAATTATTAGTTATGTTAAGAAACATGAACATGAGATTTCAAATTTTATCACACTGTGACTGGGAAAAGGAAGAGAGGCAAGACAGATAACGTTGTTTTGAAGAGAGTTTCCTCTTTCTAGAATAATCTATGAGACCACATTTTCCCACACAGGAAATGGAATTACTGTCAAGGCCATTACTGTGAACACACAGAACCAACATTTGGCATTAACCATGAGTAAAGATTTCATATTTAGTGAGCAAATCTAATCTCTAAGATGCAAAAGTTGGGCAAGATCTTATTTACAGCACAGTAGATCCTCAACTATAGTTCATTTTGACACACAAAGGAATGGAAGAAAGACTACCTGGAACTTATAGTTTTCTTAGTTCTACAGACACTAAATCCCTCAACATCATTAGCAAAGAGTCACCTCCAGCAACAAATATCTGCTTCCACATTAGTGTCTTGTTTTATCCTAAGCTTCCTTCTTCCTGATAAAAGGAAAAAAGCAGTTAATCTTTGATAGAAGGCAGGGAATTGATGTACCCTTTAAACACTATGCCTTTAAAGCACCAAGCCTTTAATAAAGTTATCTGGAAGATTGATTGGACAGGTATGCTTTGGAAACTAAGTGTACCCTTCTACTTCCATATTCTATCTTGTATTAAGGGGCTAGAAAACTGGGGTCAATATTTCCCAAATGTCTTTTCTGCCAGGGTTCCGGATGCCCTGGGTGAAAAATGACATTTTCCAATGAGATGCACTAGAATAAGATTTGGTAGGAGAAAGAGAGGCAAAGGTCATTCGTGCCACCACCCCCTCTCCCCTGAATGACAGGAAGATATGTGGTCTTCAGCAAGCTACCTACCTACCTGCCTGCTTGCCTGGCTGCCTACCTGCCTACCTACCTACCTACCTATCTCTACCAGTTGCTATCATGCAGCTGTAGCCATTGGTGGTGACTCTCCACATTTCCCTAACATCAGCAACAGGAACAACATTCTGATTTCCTGGAAACAAGTGTAATTTTAAAATCAATAGACAATGTCTCAGAGAAAATGATCTCTTCCTTCCAGATGACCAGGCAGCTTCTACACAGGAATAAATTAACATAAATCCCAAAGATATCTTCAACAATATTAATGATTTTGTATAATCACTAAAATAAGGAGCCCTGGTTGCTTAGTGGTTAAGTGCTAGGCTGCTAACTCAAAGGTTGGCAGTTCAAACCCACCTGTTGCTATGAGGGAGAAAAGACCTGATGTATGCTCCCATAAAGATTACAGCCAAGAATACCCTATGGGACGGTTCTACTCTGTCCTACAGGGTCACTATGAATCATTAAAAGGAGAATGAGTAATCAAGATGAGAATTATTAACTAAAGCAAATGTTTCACCACTGGACTAGAAATACCTCATCTGCCAATTGCTGGTGAACTCATCCATGGTTTGTAAAACTAACCCTGCTCCTGAAGCTGTGACTCTGATTATATTGATAGCCAGGCTTCCTTGACTCTGAAAGAGAATGAGACATTCTGAGGTTCATGTCTTCCTAGTGTGTAAAAGTAGGGCATGGAAAGCAATAAACTCATGTGGTTTGGACTTCCAACTGAGGAGGTCCTCCATCTCTAGTGTTGAAAGCACAGGTCATAGTTTCAGCTGTACTACTGAACTTTGCTATAAAATATGCACGAGGAATGAAACCCAAGAGTGCTATATCATGTCTTAGTTATCTTTGTTGTTGTTTTTAGGTACCTTTGAGTCAGTCTGACTCATAGCAACCCTGTATACAACAGAATGAAACACTGCCAAGTCCTCTACCATCCTCACAACAGCTGCTATGTTTAAGTCCATCACTGTAGCCACCATGTTGATCCATCTCATTGAGGGCATTCCTCTTTTTCACTGACCATCCACTTTGCCAAGGATGATATCCTTCTTCAGGGACTTGTCCCTTCTGACAACATACCAAAGTATAAGAGGCCAAGTCTTGCCATCCTCACTTCTCAGAAATGTTCTGGCTGTAGTTCATCTGAGACAGATTTGTTTGTTCTTCTAAAATTCCATGGCATATTCAATATTCTTAACCAACACCATAATTCAAACAAATCAGTTCTTCATTCTTCCTTGTTCATTGTCCTTTCACATGCATATGAGGCAGCTGAAAATATTATGGCTTGAGACTTAGTCTTCCAAGTGGAGGAATATTTCATTCTTTGAGCAAGCAAGGTTGTGTCATCTACATATCAGATGTTGTTAATGAGTCTTCCTCCAATCCTAACATTGCATTCTTCTTCATACAGTCCAGCTCCTCGAATTATTTGCTCAGTATACAGATTGAATGATTATAGTGAAAAGATACAACCTTGACACACAACCTTCCTGATTTTAATATACAATATATTTTAATATACAATATCCCCTTATTCTGTTTGAATGACTGCATCTTGGTCTATTTACAGGTTCCTCATGAGCACAATTAAGTGTTTTAGAATTTCCATTCTTTGCCATGTTATCCAGAATCTGTCATGATCTACATAGTTGAATGCCTTCGTATACCAATAAAACACAGGCAAACATCTTTCTGGTATTCCCTACTTTCAGCCAAGATCTATCTGACATCAGTAATGATATCCCTCATTCCATGTCTTCTTCTGAATATGGCTTCAATTTCTGGTATTTCATTTTTAATGTACCTGCTGCAATCATTTTTAAATTATCTTCAGTAAAACCTTACTTGCGTGTGATATTAATGATATTGTGTGAAAATTTCCACATTCTGTTTACCTTTCTTTGAAATAACAGTCTCTTCAAGGAAGTTACCTCAATAGCCATACCTATTATCAAGGAACTGCTGGATTGAAACCATGAGTGTGCAGAACATAGAACATGAAGCAATTTCTGCCCCATGTTTGAATATGACAATATCATCACTTGTGACAGATTCTGCTCTAGTGAGCACACAAAGCCCATTAGTTGCATTTGAAAATGAAACAGATTTATTCTGAGTTAATGCCTTTCTTCTATGTCGTATGAAGCAGATTAGGTCTTTTGGCTCTTACATCAACATTGGTTAAAAATCTGTTGAGGGCTAAACTCAAAAATAGCACATATACCCAGAATACTCCAGCAGTTGTCTGTCAGTTTGTCATACTATGGTGGCTTACATGTTGCTGTGAGGCTGGAGGCTATACCACAAGTATTTCAAATACCTGTGGGTCACCCATCATGGACAGGTTACAGTGAAGCTACCAGCCTAAGACACACTGGGAAGGGGCCATCCACTTCTCAAAGAACTGACCAGTGAAAACCTCATGAATAGCAGTGAAATACTGTCTAATACATTGCTGGAAAACTTTATGAATGGTCCTGAAACATTGTCTGATATAGTGCTGGAAGATGAGCCCCTCAGGTCAGAAGGCATTCAAAATATGACTGGAGAAGAGCTGCCTCTCCAAAATAGAGTTGACCTTAATGACGTGGATGGAATAAAGCTTTCTAGACCTCCATTTGCTAATGCAGCATGACTTAAAATTGGAAGAAAGAGCTACAAACATCCATTAATAATTGGAACATGAAATGTACAAAGCATGAATCTAAGAATATTGGAAGCTGTCAAAAATGAAATGGAACACATAAAAGTCAGTATCATAGGCATTAATGAGTTGAAATGGACAGTTTTTGGCCATTTGGAATGGCCATTTTGAGTCAGACAACAGTATGATCTACTATGCCAGGAATGACAAATTGAAGAGGAATGATGTGGCATGCATCATCACAAAAATGTTTCAAGATCTGTCCTGAAGTACAATCCTGTCAGTGATAGGATAATATCCATATGCCTACAAGGAAGAGCAGTTAATACTACTATTACTCAAATTTACACACCAACTACCAAAGACAAAGAAATTGAAGGTTTTTACTAACTTCTGCAGTCTGACAGTGACTGAACATGCAATCAAGATGTGTTGATTATTACTAGTGACTGAAATGCAAAAGTTGGAAACAAAGAAGAATCACCAGCAGTTGGAAAATATGGCCTTGGTGATAGAAATGATGCCGGATATCGCATGACAGAATTTTGCAACACTAATGACATATTTATTGCAAATACCTTTCTTTCAACAACATAAATGGCAGCTATACACATGGACGTCACCAGATGAAATACACAGGAATCAGACCTACTACATCTGTGGAAAGAGGAGATGGAGAAGCTCAATATCTTCAGCCAAAAGAAGGCCAGGAGCTGACTGTGGAACAGACCACTAACTGCTTATACGTAAGTTCAAGTTGAAGCTGAAGATGATTAAAATAAGTCCATGAGGGCCAAAACATGACCTTGATTACATCCCACTTGAATTTAGAGACAATCTGAAGAATAGATTTGACTCAGTGAACACAAATGATCAAAAACCAGAGGAATTGTGGGATGACATCAAGAACATCATATACAAAGAAAGCAAAGGGTCATTAAAAAGACAGTAAAGGAAGAAAAGACCAAAATGGATGTCAGAAGAGACTCTGAAACTTGCTCTTGAATGGAGAATAGCTAAAGCAAATGGAAGAAATGACAAGATAAAAGAGCTGAACAGAAGATTTCAAAGAGCAGCTCGAGAAGACAAAGTCTATTATAATGAAAAGTGCAAAGACCTGGAGTTAGAAAACCAAAAGGGAAGAACACACTCAGTATTTCTCAAGCTGAAAGAACTGAAGAAAAAATTCAAGCCTCAAGTTGCAATATTGAAAGATTCTATGGACAAAGTATTGAATGATGCAGAAAACATCAAAAGAAGATGGAAGGAATACACAGAGTCAATGTACCAAGAAGAATTGGTCAGTGTCCATCCATTTCAAGAGGTTGCATATGATCAAGAACCAATGGTATTGAAGAAAGAAGTTGAAGGTGCACTGAAGGAATTGGTGAAAAACAAGCCTCCAGGAATTGACAGAATACCCATTGAGATGTTTCAACAAATGGATGCCCTGCTGGAGGCACTCACTAGGCTATGCCAAGAGATTTGGAAGACATCTCCCTGGCCAACTGATTGGAAGAGATCCATATTTGTACCTATTCCAAAGAAAGGTGATCCAACAGATTGTGGAAATTATCAAACAATATCATTAATATCGCATGCAAGTAAAATCTTATTGGAGATAACTCAAAAACAGCTGCAGCAGTATATTGACAGGGAACTTCCAGAAATGCAAGCTGGATTCAGAAAAGGATGTGAAATAAGGGATATCATTGCTGATGTTAGATGACTCTTGGCTGAAAGCAAAGAATACCAGAAAGACGTTTACTTATTTTTATTGACTATGAAAAAGTATTCAACTGTGTGGATCATAACAAATTATGGGTAACACTGAGAAGAATGGGAATTCCAGAACACTTGATTGTACTCATGAGGAACCTGTACATAGACAAAGGAGGCTGTCGTTCAAACAGAACAAGGGGACACTGCATGGTTTAAAATCAAGAAGTGAGTGCATCAAGGTTGCATCCTTTCACCATACTTATTCAATTTGTATGCTGAGCAAATAATTCAAGAAGCTAGACTATATGAAGAAGAACGAGGCATCAGGATTAGAGAAAGACTCATCAACAATTTGCGATATGCAGATGACACAATTTTGCTTGCCAAAAGTGAGGATGACTTGAAGCACTTACTAATGAAGATTGAAAACTAGTCTGCAGTATAGATTACACCTCAATATAAAGAAAACAAAAATCCTCACAACCAATAAGCAGCATCACGATAAATGGAGAAAAGATTGAAGTTGTCAGACTTCATATTACTTGATTCTACAATCAACACCAATCAGACGATGTATTGCACTGGGCAAATCTGCTGCAAAAGACCTGTTTCAAGTGCTGAAGAGCAAAGATGTCTCCTTGAAGACTAAGGTGCACCTAACCCAAGCCATGGTATTTTCAATTGCCTCTTATGCATGTGAAAGCTGGACAATGAATAAGGAAGACGATTGAAGAGTGGATGTTTTTGAGTTGTGGCATTGGCAAAGAATGCTGAGAGTATTGTGGACTGGTAAAAGAACTAATAAATCTGTCCTGGAAGAAATGCAACTGGAATATTCCTTGGAAACGAGAATGGCCAGACTTCGTCTCACCTACTTTGGTCATGCTGTCAGAGGAAACCATTCCCTGGAAAGGGATATCATGGTTGGTAAAGTGGAGGGTCAACGAAAAAAGGGAAGACCCTTAACAAGTAGATTGACACAATGGCTGCAATGATGGGCTCAGGTATGGCAAGGATCTTGAGGCTGGCACAGGACCAGGCAATGTTTTTTTCTGTTGTATATAAGGTCATTGTGAGTCAGAGATGACTTGATCGCACCTAACAACAGCAACAACAACAATTTATGGCATAAATAGACAGTGAAGCACAACCCAAAATGCACAAACAGCAGAAGATTAATTAGGTGAATGGGACCTTTTAAAAATTAAATTTCTATGTGTTTCAAAAGATTTCTCCAAAGGAGTCAAAAGAGAACCTACAGATTTGGGAAAAAATATTCAGCAATGACATATGACAAGGGACTTATCTCTAGAATTTATAGAAAACTCCAACACCTCAACAACAAAAAGACAAACAATCCAATTAAAAAATGGACAGAAGACATGAATAGACACTTCACCAAAGAGGATATTCAAGCGGCCAACAAACACATGAAGAAATGTTCATGATCATTAGCCATTAGAGAGATGCAAATCAAAACAACAATGAGATACCATCTGGCCCCAGCATTAATAGCAAAGTTCAACAAGACAGAAAATAACAAACACTGGCGAGGATGTGGAGAGATTGACACTCTCATACTCTGCTGGTAGGACTGTAAAATGATACAAGCACTGTGGAAAGCAGTATGGTGATTCCTTAAAAAGCTGGAATTAGAACTACCATTTGATCTAGCAATGCCATTACTAGGTATACATCCTAAAGAAGTGAGAGCCAGGACAAGAACAGATATATGCACACCCATGTTCATCGCAGCACTATTTACAATAGCCAAACGATGGAAACAACCTAGGTGCCCATCAACAGAAGAATGCATAAGCCAACTATGGTACATACAATGGAATACTATGCAACACTAAAGAATAATGTAGAATCTGCAAAAACACCACATAACATAGGTGAACTTGGGGGACATTTGCTGAGTGAAGTGAGTCAATCACCGAAGGACAAATATTGTATAAGTTCATTATTGCAAAAAGTCAAGGAAAGCTTTATATATGGAAGGAAATTTTCTTTGTTGGTTACCAGGGGTGGGAGGGAAGGGGAGGATACACTGCAAAAATAAAAAGAAAAGAAGAAATGTAAAAAAAGAGTGGGGAACTTTAAAGTTAGAATGAAACAGATTAAAAATTTATACAATTCGGTATCACTTACGTTTGAGGATTGTTTGTATGTATATATAAATTTTGTACTTTTTTATACTTTTACAATAACCCCTTCCTTTTCTAGAGCACTTTTCATTTACAGTGTGTGACTGGGGGAGGGGACTGTGTGCTGTGTGTTTTACTACAATAGCCCTTTAATACTGGCAGGGTAATTACACCTAATATCTTAACTCTACAAATAAAAAAACCAAAATTATGTAACAGATAAAATGATTTGCCACAATTCCCTCAGCTAATCAATAACAAGATTGTGATATGAATTCAGATGTCCTTTTTTTTTTTTTAATAATCTTGTGTTTTCAGTGGAAGTTCAAACCACAGTTTTGATGCCTATTCAACAATTTCTATACAAGCTGCTCAGTGACATTTGTTATATTCTCCACAATGTGTCGACAGTCTCACTACTTCCATTCTGGTTGCTCCATTCCTATACGTCTAGTCTCCCTGCCTACTTATATTCTCATCTTGGTTTCTTTTTTAAAACTTTTTATAGTGATTTGGGTGAAAGTTTATCGAGTGAATTGGCTTCCCATTCAACATTTCATACACATTCTGTTTCTTGATATTGATTGCAATTCCCACAGTGTAACAGCACTCTTCCCGCTTTCTCCTGTGTTTACAATTTCCATTCATCCTTCTTCCTTTCCTTTCTTGCCTCCTGAGTTGTGTCCCTTGGCAAATGCTGCCTGTTTACTCTCATGTGGTTGGTTCTGCTAGGGAGTGCATACCTCCCTGGTGTTATTGTTCACCTCATAGGCCTGTCTACTGTTTGGCCAAAAGTTGAGCCATGGGGGTGAATTCAGTTCCAGGCTCGAAGGTAAGAGCCACATCAGGAGTGGGGTTGCCACCAGTCTCTATCAGACTAGTAAGCTTGGTCTTTCTATAAATTTAGTGATCTTTCTTTTTTAAAAAATTTTATTGTGACTTGGGTGAAAGTTTACAGAGCAAATTCATCTTCCATACAGCAGTTCACATACACTTTGTCTCATGGCATTGACTGTAATCTCTCACAATGCAACAGCTCTCCTCCCACCCCCTCCCCATAGTTTCCTCTTCCCTGTGTCCTTCCCTCTCATGTACTCCTGCCTCCCCCAACTTTCTCCCTGTACATACACAGCCCTTCTATTCTCTCATGATTGATTTCTCCAAGGAGTGTATCTACCTATTGTAAATGTTTGGTTCATCTGACTGTCTTTTGTTTGGCTGGAAACCACAGGAGTGGGTTTAATTCCAGACCGGAAGGGTGGCTAGGGGCCATAGTCTCAGGGGTTCCACCAGGCTCTATCAGCCCAGCAAACCTGGTCCCTGTAAGTTTAGTGATCTTTCTGACCTACATACAACAATAAACACACTGCAGTTGAGTCTGACCCGATTCATAGAGACCCCTCCGTGGGCTTCCTACATGGTATCACTACAGAAGTAGATTGCCCAACCATTGCTTTTCTCCATATAATTAGATGAAAAACAAAAAGCACTCATTGCTAACCAGCTATTGACCCACCATAATTGTTCAATACATACCTGCGGAATCTCTGTTCAAACCTCTATCTTATCATTGCCCTAAATCTATTCCTGGGAGTTCTGGTAGTGTAGTGCCTAAGGCACTTGACTGCTAACCAGAAGGCTGGTGGTTCAATCGCACCAGCCACTCCTCAGAAGGAAGGTTGGGCAATCTACTTCCATAGTGATACTGCCTCAGAAACCCAAGGAGGGGTCGCTATGAGTTGGGTCCAACTCAACAGCACATAACAACAACAATAACTCCATATTGGTTCTCATCATTACCTTCAAATTCACTTCACAATCTTTTCTTTCTCCTTTTTCAGTCTACCTCTTACCTGACCTGGTAGTATATCTCCCTGAATCTTCATCTATCCACTCCACAAATGCATACTGAGCCCCCACTATGTGTGAAATACTGGGTTACACCATGTGAAGAAGACAAGTATGGCTAATCTCAAGCATTTAATCAGCTCTTAGGAAAAACTACTGAATGGATTTATATTCAAGAACATACAGTCAAGTAGAGGTCATATATCAGGCATATCTGTCACGGCTGTGAAGTCTGAGAAGGGCTAAGAACCAAATCTTATCAATGTGTCAAAGTTTAACCCTACTCTCAATCCAATTTTCTCCTTGTATCTCCTATTTGAAAAGATAGGTACACAATATATGCTTAGTTTCTACAAGTGAGTTTCCCAGAAGGGATGGGTGAAGAATGGCAATAGAAAACAAGAAACATAGGAGAATACAGGAACCAGACTCAGCAGAAAGGCCTGGCAATTCACTGCCAGGAAATCAGCATTGACAACCCTTAGAGCACGGTTCTCCCCTGACACACATGGGGCCACTGAGTCAGAATGGGCTCAACGGCAACTTTCATAGTAACCTCAAAAGGCGAGGGAATATATTTAGATAAACAGAAACAATGAAAACAAAATATTGCCATCTGGAGAAGAATGCATCGTGTAAACCTGGCAGACTGTGGGGAAAATACCAATGTTGCCAACAGTCCTTTAAACAAAGACCTCCCTTTCAGGGCCCTTTGCTGTGAATCAGAATGTCCCACTTCTTATCAATCAGTGGAAGGAGACGTTTCCCCTCGGTCTTCCAGCTCACTGTAAATCGGGGAATATATGTTTAATTCTTCATAAAGACGATCCTCTGGAACCTGACAAGGGTGGAAAAAAAATCATTCAATGTCAATCACCAAGAATTTTCCATCACCAGAAGACCTGTTCAAGGGATTTATCTCATTTGTGTGTGTGTGTTTCTGAATCTCATATTTTGCCCCATTACATGGTAATTATTGTCCGTGTCTCCAACAAGCCAAGCCAGATTGGTGACCAAGTGCACCCCAAGTGGACCCAAAGACAAGTTGGTAACACTATTATGTGTCTCAACTTTGCCACATCTACTGCTTTCTTTATCTTTTTAAAAAATAATAATAATAAATAAAGCAGTCAGAATGCTTCAGGAAAGCAGATAGATGAAAAGCGTACGCTTCGTCTGGCAGATTTGAATGAGCATATGTGCATCGAATATTGTCTGACGTTGTTGTTGTTTTTGTTGTTAGGTGCCATCGAGTTGGCTCCAACTCATAGCGACCCTCTGTACAACAGAACAAAACACTGGCCGGTCCTGCGCCAGCCTCACAATCC
This sequence comes from Orycteropus afer afer, assembly GCF_000298275.1. Classification (NCBI taxonomy): domain Eukaryota; kingdom Metazoa; phylum Chordata; class Mammalia; order Tubulidentata; family Orycteropodidae; genus Orycteropus; species Orycteropus afer. The sequence continues at coordinate 500,179 of NW_006922209.1, forward strand.
CTGCTACACCTGAGCCCATCGTGCAGCCACTGTGTCAACCCATCTCGCTGAAGGCCTTCCCCTTTTTTGGGACCCTCCACTTTACCAAGCATGATATCCTTCTCCAGGGAATGGTCCCTTCTGACGACATGACCAAAGCATATATTGGCTGATATACAGTACTGCAAAACTAATTTTTTTAAAATTCAGATTCAAGTAATATACTTGAGAGGGATTTTCATATATATTATCACAATTCAGTACAGACAGAGTTATAAGAAATGACAGTAAGATTATACGGCGATTATTCTTTTCACAACTACCTGGTATTATGGGAAGTAGAGAAATTAAAAAACAATGTTTTAGTTATACTACACTGAGTTAAAGCACATCGTGTTGCTATCATTTGGTTTTCTGTTCCCCCCCTTCTGAAAACTCGATGAGAACTGGAATCCTATTCACTTTTACACTTGGTGAACAGGAGTATCTGTCATTTGGTGGGAGCAGGCTGCCACATCTATCATAAAGGCTGGATTTTGATGGCAGGTTTGCAGAGCTTGCGTGAGAGAAACTGCATATGGTTTTAGTGTTTTTTAATGCATCACAGCTCTTGTAACACAGTACCTTTGGATGGCTCATGCAAGTATAATCGGTGAGCTGTAGAGAAATAGGAGCCCTGGTGGCTCAGTGGTTAAGCACTTGGTTGTCATCAGAAAGGTCAGCAGTTTGAACCCACCAGCCATTCCATGGGAGAAAGATGTGGCAGCCTGCTTCCATAAAGATTACAGCCTTGGAAACCTTCTGGGGCAGTTCTACTCACTGGCATCATTAGGGAGGTGTGGGGGTTACAGACTGCCCTGAGTGACACTGTCACAAGGGGTGACACCAAAATGACTGTCTATAAAATTTTTATGTAGTGTTTCAGCAGAAATTTATTGTTTGTAAAAATATAGTTAGTTATAAAAACAAAAACATTTTTCCTAAGCCCAGCTTATATGTATAAACATACCTGCAAGACTAAAACATTATATTAATTTACTCTTTGAACTTTCTAATACACTCCGATCAGAGCTGTCATTACTACTCAGTTACAATGAAGCTTCTAATCACATGGTTCCCTCTGCTCATGCTGTAAGTACACAGTGTTGCTTTTGTTGCACTAGTGTTTTTACAGCCACTGATTCTGTCCAGTTCTTTGGTGTTTTAGCTACAATGTTGTGGTAATTATTATTTGTGAATCTATATTGGTAACGTTTTTGAGAATAAAGTAGTAGTAATGTGGTGTAGTAATGACCTGGTATGGCTTTTCTAGCCATAAGTCTTTGTAAACTCTGTGGTGGAATTTGCCATGAGCAACTGAGTAGCTCCTGACTGTTAAAGTTATCCACCTGGGGTATTTTTGTTGAATGTAGCACCAAGTAATTTTCTAGGAAGTTTGCTCTCTCTCAGGTGTATAGAATTATGATGTTGGGTTTGGTTAATTTGGTCACTAGGCCAGGCTCAAAAAGGAGCCCTTGTAGAGTCAGAAGAAATCTCTCTGATTAATGGCTGAGAAAGACGTGCTGCTGAGAGAAATGCGCTCCTGAAAGACATGCACTTACTAAGAGACAGAAGCGAGAAACATGCACTGAGAGAGAAACTGAGAAACACGTACTTTTGGGAGAGAGACACCAAGAGGCATGCACTGCTGGGAGAGAGACTGTTGGCTGAAAGATGGCAGGCTGAGAGAGACTAACTGTTGTTCCTGAACTTGAATTGTAGTCTGTTGCTTCCCTAATAAACCCCATAATCTGTGAGTTCTGTGTGGCTGCTGCAGTGAATTATCAAACCCAGCAGAAAGGTGGTGGGTGCTGCAAGAGGAACAGCTGGTGTCAGGGCTGGTGAAAGGGCTGGAGGGAGAGCATGTCTGGCCTCACAAGGAGAGGCCTTGGGCTCCTGATGGCGATTCTATCTTCCTCTTGTGGGGTTAGAGGAAGTCAGAAGATGCGGCCTCCTTGCGTCTTTGGCAAGTAATTAAAGGAAAAGAAGGAGAAAAATGAAAAAAGGTTTCCTCTCAGTTACTAATAAGGAGCCCTGGTGGTGTTGTAGTTAAGGCATTGGTCTGCTAACCAAAAAGGTAGGCAGTTCAAACCCACCAGCTGCTCCACAGGAGGAAGATGAGGCAATCTACTTCTGTAAAGATTCACAGCCTTGGAAATCCAATGGGTGTCACTATGCATCAGAATCAACTGCATGGCAGTGGGTTTGGATTCTCAGTTACTAAAAATATTGTAATTAATGACATAAATCAATGCAGTTTTGTTGTTAATACTCATATAATCTAAGAAATCCAATTTACAACCATATTTATCACAGATTATTCTATGATTAAAATTGATAATAAACATCACTAAGGATTCTGTGCAGTTTCGTATGGGAGAGGACCATGGCAGGGGTGGTGACACCATGAGTTACCACACTGGGTGACTCTGATCCTAGTGACAATACTGATTCTACTCTATCCTGTAGGTCTGCTAAGAGTCAAAATTGACTCAAGGGCACACAGCAACAACATGGACAAGAAAGTAGGCCTTTGATCCTACAGGCAGAAACTTCCTTTTGCTGGTATGAATCTACGGGGAATGATACCTCTGTTTCACAGTGTAACTGGGAAACTCGAGTCACTGAGGTTATTGACCCCAAAATTATCCCTCTCTTTATGGTTTTCCTCTTTCAGGTTTTCTGTACCTTCTCTGATAAGAGGTCACTGCTTTTGAAATTTCTTTGACAAAGCAAGGAGTCTTTGAGGAACCAGAAGGATGAATTGATAAACATACCTTTAGGAACAAGGTGTCACAGCAAAAGGGCAGAGAGCTAGCCAGAATGATGTAAGGTTAATCCTGCTATAAAACTTTGTAAAATTTCTATGACTTTAGCTCAGAAGGAAGATTGGACAATCTACTTCCATAGTGATACCATCTCAGAAACCCAAGGAGGGGTTGTATGAGTCAGATCCGACTTGATGGCAGTGAATTTGGTTTAGTTTTTGGTTTTTAACTCAATGATGTTTGTTAATTTCTCCCAGTTACTTATCTATATTTTTCACTCCTTTGTACATCTTAGCTTTCCATCTTTTTCCCTTTCATAGTCCCCTAAGCTTTACTTCTTTAGGACAGAGTCTATAGGTCAGCTCTACTCTAATCCCCACCTTGCACATCTTCTGGCTTATAGTTATCACGTTACGGTTATTGTTGGCTATTTGTTCTCCCTCTCTTCTGAAAACTCTAATTCATCACTTTAAACTCTTAGTGAGCAGCACTCGAGCAGTATCTGTCATGCATTAGCATTTGGTAGCTACTCCTTGAATGACACAGTGAATGAGGCTCTGCCTTTTTCTGTTGTCAACAGCAATAACAAGTCTACAAAACACGTGTACTTGATTTAGAGGAAAAGAGAAGTCCAAGGAAAAAATCCAACCGGAATGATTCTTTTTCACACATCAAAGGTGGAATGGGTAAGGAAGGCAAGTGGAAATGCAGGTGGTAGTCAAGAGTTAGAGGAGGAGGACTGGAGCAAGAGTTAGTCACTAGGCTGCCAACTGAAAAGGTTGATGATTGGACCCACCCAGTAGCTCCAGGGGAGAAAGGTCTGGTGACCTGCTCTCATACAGGTTACAGCCTAGAAAACCCTATGGGGCTTCTCTACTCTGTCACATGGGGTTGCAACAAGTCCAAATCAACTCGACAGCACCTTACAACAACAACAGTCATGAGTTCGGAGTCCCTGGGTGGTGAAGCAGTTAATGTGTGCCTGTTGAGAGGTTAGAGGTTCAAGTCTGCCCAGGAGGGCCTCAGAATAAAAGTCTGGTGATCTATCTCAAAAAAATCAGCCACTAAAGACACTATAGAACACAATTCTACTCTGGCACTCATGGGATCACCACGAGTCAAGTTGGCTTGACAGCAACTGGTTTGGTTTTGGAATTTGGTTTAGTCAATAGTTAGAGGGAAGGTTTGGAAGAAAGAAGGGCGGTAAAAGTCAAGGGTGTTGGGGAAGGAGAGTGCAAGAATGTATATAAGGGGCTATGCTGAGAAAGAAATTTAGGTCCAAATACCCGAGTGTTTTCATCACAACAACACTGCCTGCACATTCACCTCTCCTGCTCCAAATGAGTCGAGAAACATCTACATTTTCTAAAATTATAACGACCCTAATCCCTAGTCAGAAAGATATACTATGAGATCTGTACTACTTGTGGGAGTAAAATGTGATCTAAAATAGGAGATTTAGAAATGTAATTACTGAAAGAGACAATTTTCTATAAGAAATGTGGAACAAATGTTCCAGAAAACAATTCAGGCCATGTTTTTAAAGTTAAAACTTAAATTATTTAACCTGTCATTAGTATCAGGCTTAAATATCAGTCTGCTACTTACCTTATCTTTTTTGAATAATTCTCCCACTCCATAGATCATAAGTAGCACTGCACTGCAAAACCCCAAAATGGTGAGAAACAGGAGCATGGCCACGATTTCCTATTGGACAACCACCACCAATAACAACAACAAAAGGCAATTAGAGAATGCTGTGCTAGCCGTACTTTTCCAAGAATAAAATTAAGAAAAACTAAAACACTAAACTAGAGCCTGAGGACTAAAAGCCACATGGGATCCTGGGCCAGAAACCAGTAGTTTTGCAACAAAGGACTTTGTTGGGAGAATGGGTGAAGATGAAGTAAAGCCTGTAGACGGGACTATATAAGACCTGTAGTGTACATATTGTATATGCAGAGGATTATATAGGGAATTGAAAACAATAATATTTGGGGAATTAGCTGTAGGGTCTATGGGATTTCCTTGTACTATTTTTACAACCTTACTGTATGTCTGAGATTATTTCATGATTTAAAAAAAAAAAAAAAAAAGTAAAAAAACAAAAGACAATTAGAAGTACATGGTAGATGCCCCGAAAGTACAGCCTTACAACCCTGCTATCTTCACCCCCCATATGACCAATCCCTATAAAGTGGCACACTCAGGAAAACCAGGAGTTGCTATTTGGTTAACATAACAGACACCTAAAACCTTGCCCAGCCCGGCCTAAGTGGGTGAAAGGAGGGGCCACTAGCATCTCCCTGAACAACAGGGACCTACGAAAAATGATGTTGCATGATTGAGATTGTGAAAAACGAGTGTTTCCGTGGAAAAGGAAAAGAGGGCTTCTTAATTAGATTAAGATCCAGCATTTCAAGCTTCCCTCCAGAAATACTTACAGTGGAAAAGGAGGCCACAAAACAAAAGTCATCCTGATCAACTTCCAGGCAGTTGGAGAGGGAAGCCGAGCTTTCCTTCAGGTTGATGATCAGGATGATAATTCCTGTTGCCGCAGTTACGCTGCTGATGGTGTTTGCTCCCAGTCTGCCTTGCACCTGGTGGTAGAGAAGAGCACTCAGATATGTGCCTTCGCCCGCCAGGGTGCACAACCTCACCACTACTATCTCAGGGTTGGATGCACCCATTCAACCCTGCATTGGTTCAAAATATAGCTTAAAAAGGGAAATCTTGAAAATATACTTACTGTTTCATGTGTCAAATATTAACTAAAAATTAATGGCTGTTTTTGTCAGGTATAAAACCTTTCTGAGAACAAATCAATCAAAATGGCCATTTGTGCTAAGTATATACTTTGACAGAAAAATAAACCAAAACAATTTGCTTTAACCGAACAAAATGAATCAAAACATTGCCATTGAGTTGATTCCAACTCTTGTGACCCTATAGGAACTACTTCATGGGTTTGTGAAGGCTGTAATCTTTATACAAACAGGCCGCCATATTGTTCTCCTGAAGAGTGGCTTATGAGTTTAAACAACTGACCTTTCAATTACCAGCTGAGTGTTTTACCACTGAACAGCCAGCATTCTCTCCCTCCACTGAAGATATACCTAAGATCCAATCATTACAACTTCCCTAGTGGAAATCCTCCAATTGCCTTTTAAAACCCTGAGCTTGAGCTGCTTGACCAAGCACCTTGCCATTTCCTGCTAGGACAGCAGTCCCGGCTGTCATCACTCCCCATAGGACCAATCCCTACAAAGCAGCACACTCAGGAAAACCAAGAGAGAGTTTTCTTGCTGGACTGCATTCGAGAGGAACCACATGGATACACAAGGCTCTCCTTACATGGCCCCCCGATTGGAGATGAGTTATTCAGATGATCACGTATGCCACAGGGACAAGGCAGGTGTGGGGCCATTTTTTAACAATTGTCAAGGCAATGCTATGTGTAGTCGTTAAATTTGTGTGTCAACTTGGTTGGGCCTTATTGAGCGGCTGGGCAGCTGGCTGGAGTTATTCCCCATGGTGAGATTGCTCATTAACTCCATGGTGGACTGTATTGGAGCAGCTGAGTAGCTGCTTTTGGGATGTGGTCTCCTTCCAGTATATAAGAAGCAACTTTGAGGAAGGTCTCAGCTTTTTGGCACGCTTGAACCCTGCATGTAGTCAAGTCATTGTTCAACAGCCTGCCATGCCCTGCAGATCTTGGGACTTTCAATGGATTTGAATTAGTGGCTTGCCATGTTGTTTGGTGATTTCAGGACTGTGCCTTTTCACATGTCAACCTTGGGTTTGTCAGCCTCAGCAGCCAGCAGCTGTCTGAGTGAAGAAAAGCCTCCAGCTTCAGTGGACCAGGAGCAGGAGACAGAGCTGAAGGCCAAGGTTGAGGGGCTCTCACCCAGCCCCTAGAGCCTGGCACTTTGAACTTGGACTTAAAGCCTCCAACTATAACAGAATAAACTCCTGTTTGTTAAAGCCATCCCATTAGTGGTACCTAGTGGCAATATTTTACTGTTTTTTGGATGATTATATCACATTTCTGTTATTAATGATTATATTCAATTTCTGTGACAAAAGGCCTTTTTGTACAAAATGTTGTTGTTAGGTGCCATTGAGTCAATTCCAACTCATAGTGACCCCATGTACAACAAAATAAAACCCTGCCTGCTCACGTGCCAGCCTCACAATCCTTGCTATAATTGAGCCCATTGTCACAGACCCTGTGTCAAAAAAACAAAACAAAATTAAAAAAAAAACAAAACAAAAAAAACGGCCATTGAGTCAATTCAGACTCATAGCAACCCCCACTGGGTTTCTGAAGTGATAAATCTTTATGGAACTAGACAGCCCTATCTTCCTTCCACAGAGTGACTGGTGGGTTTGAACCACCAACCTTCTAGTTAGCAGTCAAATGCCTTAGACACTGCACCACCAAAAAAAAAAAAAATATATCCACAGTCACATAATATAGGAAATGAAAACACATCACTAGAAAAACCCCCAAAATGCCATTTTTTCTGACCTTCTCAATGACTGACAAAGAATTGCAACTCACCAGATACGTTGCATCGTTCCTTTCACATATAACTGACAAAAATCCAGAAATAGCAAACTGTTCAAAAGGGAAAGAAAAATGCCACAGTGAGTCTCTCCTCTTCTCTGTATCTCTTCACCTCCATCCTCTAAACAGTGGGTAAAATTGGGGGGACTCTATAAAGCTATCTATTACTGTCCTCTGTGACCCCCATGCTTCCTCATCCCTAGCTCTGAGAGAGTGCTTCTCAAAGTTAAATGTGCACATGAATCACCTGGCAGTCAAAATGCAGATCCAGATAGGCAGACAGATGATGATAGATAGAGAGATAGGTAGGTAGGTAGGTAGGCAGGTAGGTAGGCAGGCAAGCAGGCAGGCAGGCAGGCAGGTAGGTAGGTGGGTAGATGAGTAGATAGGTAGACGGATATGGACACATGTATTTCATTTTTGTTGTTGTTGTTGAGAATACACACAGCAAAACACACCAATTCAGCAGATTCTACACGCACAGCTCAGTGACCCTGATTACAGCTTGTTGCATTGTGCAACCATTTTCACCCTCTGGGTGAGGCCTTGACTCTGCATTTCTCCCAGGCTCCCGGGTGCTGCTGACACAGCCCATCCACGGGCCACTCTTGGAGTAGCAAGGTCTTGCTGCATGTGGGGTATGACTCTAATCCTACTCTCACATTGTTGTGAATTATTTGTTTGTATGTCCGTCCTCTGCTTTAGACTGTCAATTCCTTCGGGCAAGAAACACGTTTCTAGCACATATATATCCAGTGTCTGGATATGATGCATCATATGCGAAAAACAAAACAGTGGCTGCAGAGTCAGTTCTGAGTCGTGGAAACCCCAGGGGTGTCAGAGCAGAACAGTGCTGAGGGTTTTCAGTGGCTTCATCTTTTGAAAGTAGATCTCCGGGCCTCTCTTGCAAGGTATCTCTGGGGAGATTCAAACCACCAATCTTTCAGTTAGCAGATGAGCATGTAAACTGCTTCACCACCCATTACATATCATACATTCATTTTGAAAATCTGCATGGTCAAAGACTTAGTGAAAAGTTAAATCAATGGCACAAACTTAAAACAATCTCTTAAAATCTCAGATTGTATCATGGGTTGATAGACACGTAACAAGCTAAGTGTTTAGCATGGAGAGCCAGTAAGAGAGAAATTTCAAATGGCAAAGATTCAAGGAGAATCTCCAACAAGTGGTCTGAGTGCTGACTATGTAGCAGGGAGTCAAGCCAAGTTTTGAGTTAAAGTATATCCTTGTGGACAAAATGTTGATACATAACATCACGCGGATTCATTGCAAAACAATTATGCTGAATGAAAAAAAACAACATTAAAGAGAACATACTGTATAATTCCACTTATATAAAACTCCAGAAAACACAAGCTAATCTATAGTGACAGAAAGCAGGTCAGCAATTACTTGGAGATGGGAGGAAAAGGAGGAGGAAGTGATACAGAAATAGCACAAAGAAACTTCTGGAGATGATGGATATGTTCTTTTGTATTAATGCAGAGACGACTTGATATGCATGTACATGTGTCAAAACTTATAAAATTATACACTTTAAATATGTGCAAATGATTATATGTCATTTACATCTCAATAAAACTATGTTTAAGATATGATTCACCCATCCATTTTCCAGATGTGCAATGATTCAAAAAGCTGCCATGCAAATGTTCCTGAAAGAGTTTCTGGGATGCAGTAGAAGTTTTCCAAACTGTTCACCTTGCTCTCCTCATCCCAGCATTCTGCTTCCAGCCCTTCAATAATGTGAGTTTATTGATGAATGGGGTTAGGGACAACTGCTTGGAATTTGAAACCCTAGATTCAGTTTCTATTGGCTAAATGCCTAATATCCCTTGGGCTATTTAATTAATTTGTATTAGTCTCAGTTTCCCCATCTTATAAAAGCATGCTAACATATTTAACCCACCATGAACTCTAGTAAGGATTCATATGTATGTTTATGTATGTATGTATGTGTATATATATGTGTGTGTGTGTGTGTGTGTGAGTGTGTGTGTATATATGTTGTTGTGTGCCACTGAGTCAATTCTGACCCATAGCAACTCCATATGACGGAGTAGAACCTCTCCATAAGGTTTTCTGGGTTGTAGTCTTTATGGGAACAGATTGTCAGGTTTTCTCTCCAGCAGAACCACTGGTGGGTTCAAACTGCCATCCTTTTATTTAGCGGCCAAGTGTTTATCCATTGCACCACTAGGAAGTGCTCTCTCTCTCTCTGTTTCTCTTTGTCCCTCTGTCTCAGTCTCCCTCTCCCTCCCTCTCTCTCTTTCTCGCTCTCTCTCTCTCTCTCTATATATATATATATATATATTTGTTATTTATATATCTCAGAAGTGGTGATAAGCCATTGGTTAGATCTGGGTAAGATAAAAGCTATGTGCAGTGTTATTTTGGAAACAATTTGTAGGTCATATACTTACAAATACTGCTCCCCACAATGGGTAGCCTGCTTTAAATGATGAAAAAATCTCTCTCTCAAATTCTGAAATATTGATCATGGAGTAGACAATTGTTCCAAAGGAAAGGCATATCAAACCAATCAGAATTTGTGTTACCTGTAGAAAAATTTATAGGTTTGTTTAATAAGAAAATATTTTCCCAAGATTGCATCAATTTCCTTACAACTAAAGCCAAATAGGAGAAATCGCTGTCATGTCTCAGGCACTCAGGATCCCAATGTGAGATTCTACAATATCCTTGGCCATTAGGAGAATTGACACAGGTATCACCTAGTGCACAGGCAGCCAATACATTTATTTATGTTGCCATGATTGACGTCAATAACTGTTCTATCCATCCAAGTGAAGACAGAGATTCTGAATCCTCCACAGTAAGGTATACATTCATCCACCAGCAACTGACTAGAGTTAAGAGATCCTGTTTGCTGTTCTTGTCCTAGTAATTTGAAGCCTTCATGAAGAAATGCTTCTCTCTTCCCAAAAGCGCCCAGTTAGTGTCACCTCTAAAATATTCTTTTAGAGGGTCTTTCACTCCCTCATGAACCCAAAAGGGGTAGTACTCTGCTCACACAACCAAATGTTCTTTCCTCAAGGCAGCCCTACCCCAGTCAAGGTTAGAGGAGCCTCACTCACCCCCAGGAATTCCAGCTCCTTCTTCAAGAGTGTCAGCCATGTGTGGTGTGGTGGAGATGGGGCAGGTTTCTCCAGCAGACGGTCATCATGGAGAGCTATTTCCGAGAGTCCAATATCAGCCGCACTTTGAAGGTTAACAAAAATTCGATCATTAGAAAATTCTGTAACTCCCTGTGCAAAGTCCTAGACTGATAGAAGAGGGATTTTATTTGCTTGTTTTTTTTTTTTTTTAATGAAACAATCCATTACCATTGAGTCCATTCCAATTCATGGTGACCCCATGGGTCACAGAGTAGAATTGAAATCCATAGGATTTTCTTGGCTATAAATTTTACAGAAGCAGATGACCAGCCCTTCCTTCTGTGGTAACATGGAGTGGGTTTGAACCACTGAAGTTTTGGTTAGTAGGCAGGAACAAACCCATTGTGCTGCCCAGGAACATAGTACCTAGACAAAATCACTATATAATCAGTAACTAAAATGAGACAAACACCAAACCAAGTCTTCCAAATTTTTTCTTGTTAATCTATGATGATGAGTAAAAGTAAGAAGGAAACACGTTTATCTATGAAACTCACAGACCTTTAGCATAGAAATATTTCTGAGTATATTTCGCCAAAGATACACCCAATTTCGTATGTACAGAGGGCAGTAAAGGAAGGACGGTTAGGGGTTAGTTGTACTTCTCATCCTATTTTCAGCCTCAGAAGAGGCTAATTTGGAATAATGTCCCTTCTAAAGCTTCAGAATATACTTACTTTTTAAATTTCAATTATATTCAGCCTCATATTGATTCTCCAAAGCTCTACCTCCAGTCTTGTTTTTGTTGTTGTTGAGTTGGCCCCAAGTCATGGTGATCCCATATGCTACAGAGTGTTTCTTGGCTCTAATCTTTATGGAAGAAGTTAGCTGGGCCTTTATTTCCATAGAACTACTGGGGGGTTCCAACGGCCAGCCTTTGAGTTAGTTGATGACTGCAAACCACTTATACCACCAGGCTCCACAGTCTCTTCTAAAACCTTTTAAAGGTTCTTCATCTTTGGTGTTGAAAGTAAAAGAATACTACGCACCCCTGTCTGTCTTCATTTTGAGAACATTTCACCTCTAAACAATAGGAAAGAATCCTCACAGCTTGAAATTCACAAAGACTAACAGGAAGAAACTCCGGGTCACCTTGTAGAGCTTATGTCTTTAAGACCCATCAGACAAGAGATCAGTATGAACAATATGGTGTCCCCTGCCTCCTACCTAGAATATGACCCTCTACTGTTAGAAGGAGGAGACCTGCTGGCACATGGTTAAGGGCTCTGCTGCTAACCAAAATGTTGGTGGTTTGAACTTAGCAGTTACTCCATCGAGAAAAATCTTGGTGATCTCTGGTAAAAGTTACAGTCTAGGGAACCATGTGGGGCAATTCTACTCAGTCATAGAAGATCACTAAGTTGGAATCGACTCAATGGCACACATTGTCATCAACTACTATTAGAAAATCATTATGCCCAGTTGACAGGCTGAGAAAAACCCTTCCTGCCCATCAGCCAGAGAGAACCAGTGTATCACAGAGGAGTACAGCAGAGTACTTCCTTATATTCGAAATATTCATTAAGCCAGATGGGTCTGTGCCTAAGCTCATGAATTGGCATCTCTCCATCAGGTCCCTAAGTGACTGTGAATAGAATAAAAAGTGGCCAGTACCTACCTGGACTGTCCTTGTGGGTTTGGGAGGGCGAGGTCTGCTCTGCTCATGTTTCTCCTGTCCCTTTTTTGTCATTAACTGGGCTATGCAGCAATGAGCATGACTTTTACAGCAAGACTTGGTGGCCTTCTCACACTGTGCTCCAGATGGGCAGTTAAGCTGGGTTGACTCATGGCACTGATGACTATCTTCATACACAAGTCATTTGTCAGATAGATAAGTTTCCCAGCTGATCAAGATCAAGAGGGCGTGTGTATGCATATGTGCATGTGTGTGTGTGTGTATGTGCGTTGTTATAATGAATGGCAAAATTGATGAGGCTACTGAGTAGGGAGTAGTATGAAATGAAGAACGTTGAGATTCCTGGAAGATAATTTGCGGAACTCATAAATAAGGCATTAAGTGGATGTTGAGAGAGTGAGAGAAAACAGGAGAACAGAAATAAATGGGGAGCTCTGGTGGCACAGTGCCTAAAGCATTTGACCACTAACCCGAAGGCTGGTGGTTCAAACCCACCAGCCACTCTTCAGAAGGAAACCCAAGGAGGGGTCACTATGAGTTGGATCCGACTTGACAGCAGTGAGTTTTGAGTTTATTCTAGAGCTTTCTCTACTTGTGTTCCAATTCAGCCACTTCTGTGAAAGAAGTTCTCCAACTACACCTTTGAAAATTGGTCTTCCCTGTTTTAGACATACCCACCTTCAGAGTTAGGCCCAAGGCTGAAGTACTCTTTGCGTCAATGAGCATGTCTTTGTATCTCTGGCTCCATCTCTGACTTCCATGTCTGTTACCCCTCTCTCTTCCTGTCAGACGCTGTGTATAGGGGTCTCTGCAGCAGAGCCTCTGAGACTGGATAGGGTAGGATTCTAATTGCTGCGATCTGTTGCACATTAGTGTGGAAGCTAACATTTTCACACTAAAGACAACTCCATTGTCTGCTATCACGTTAGACTGACTGCTTCTGAGTGGTGAGAGAGGGATTCAAAGTCCGCTGGTAATGGCAGAGGTGGGACATCAGAGGCATGGAGAGGCATGAACTCAGTGGCATATCCTCTGAGCACATCTGAAGAGCTTTGGGTTGAGCAGTAACCCAAATTAGGGTTAGGGCTAAACCCATGTGCTCATTCTAACTGCATAACAACAGCAAAACTGAGTACACATGAGATTCTCAGGTTTTGGCCTCTTTCATTTCAGTCTAATTATACACATAATCTGAAATGACTCTTTAAAAAAGCATCAAGATACTACAAGAAGGATTTCTAAGGGAAGGTGACTTTTGAGTCAGGACATAAAATGACAGCCTCATGAGTTTTCACTGGCTTGCCTCTTGCTTAGTGAAAATACCCTACACCTCTGGGAAAGGCCTGAGGAAGTGGCTGTTTATGATGCTTCCTGTTTGTTAAAGGGGCCCTGGTAGTGCAGTGGTTGAAGCACTTAACTGCTAACCATAAACTTAGCAGCTTGAACCCACCAGCCACTCCAAGGGAAAATGATGTGGCAGTCTGCTTCCATAAAGATTTACAGCCTTGGAAACCCTAGGGTTCTACTCAGTCACAGGGCTTCAAATCAGTACAAACTGGTTCAAAAGGGTTTGGTGATTGTCATTGTAAGCAAGGGCTGCATATGCATTGGATAGCAACCAAATCTGTTGCCCCTGGTATTTTGCCATCTGCTCAAAGATGGCGGCTGACTGTGACTCTCACACCAAACTCACTGCCAAGCAGTCGATGGTGACTCATAGTGACCCCCTTTGGGTTTCTGAGGCAGTAAATCTTTATAAAAGTAGATTTCCCAGTTTTCCTTCCATGGAGTGGCTGGTGGGTTTGAACCGCCAACCTTGTGATTAGCAGTCAAATGCTTTAGGCACTACGCCACCAGAGCTCATGTTGTTGTTGTTGTTGTTATGTGCCTTCGAGTCGGACCCGACTCATAGCAACTCCTCCTTGGGTTTCCGAGGCAGTATCACTATGGAAGTAGGATTGCCCAACCTTCCTTCCGAGGAGTGGCTGGTGGGTTTGAACCGCCAGCCTTCTGGTTAGCAGTCAAGTGCCTTAGCCACTATGCTACCAGAGCTCATAGTCCTGCCAATAATGCTTCTATCCAAAAGTCCTGCCATAGTCCTTTCTCCTGAAAGTTTCAGGAGCCTGACGGGGGTGACTGGATTATTGGCAAACTGGAGAACAACACACATTCAAAGGGGTGTGGTCAGCAGCCATCTCTGAGCAGGGCACAGCTGTTTGTCTCCTACTCAGGTCAGAATACCAAGAGCAATAGATTTGCATATGCAAGACTTGTTTCCAACCACATTTACTGAACCGTTTGAACAGCTCATAGCCCTGCCCTGTACTACAGGTCGCTATGAGTCAGAGTGGACTCAATGGCAGTGGATTTGTTTGTCATCGTTGGGTGCCATTGAGCTGATTTTGCATCATAACAACCCCAGGTAAGAGTAGAAGGGCTCTCAATGGTTGCTAGACTGTACTCTTGACAAGAGCAGGTCACCAAATCTGCCTCCTGTGGAGTCGCTGGGTGGGTCAAACTATCAACCTTTCATTCAGGGCTCAGCACATACCTGTTGGGCCACCAGGGTTCCTTTTGGTGCTTCCTAGGAGCTCTGGTAGCATAGTGGCTAAGACACTTGCCTGCTAACCAGAGGGCTGGCGGTTCAAACCCACCAGCCACTCCTCGGAAGGAAGGTTGG